>NC_042616.1:741508086-741752598 GCF_901001135.1 Rhinatrema bivittatum | reverse complement strand
CCTTGTAAGACTGGAAATTGGGCATCAAAATGTGATGAAATTTAATTGGATAAGTGTAAGGTGATATATATAGGAAAATAATCCATGCTATAGCTACACAATGTTAGGTTCCATATTAGGTGCTACTAGCCAAGAAAGAGATCTAGGCGTCATAGTGGATAACACATTGAAATCATCGGTTCAGTGTGCTGTGGCAGTCAAAAAGCAAACATAATGTTGGGAATTATTAGAAAAGGAATGGTGAATAAAACAGAAAATGTCATAATGCCTCTGTATCACTCCATGATGAGACCACACCTTGAATACTGTGTACAATTCTGGACGCTGCATCTC
This sequence comes from Rhinatrema bivittatum, assembly GCF_901001135.1. Classification (NCBI taxonomy): domain Eukaryota; kingdom Metazoa; phylum Chordata; class Amphibia; order Gymnophiona; family Rhinatrematidae; genus Rhinatrema; species Rhinatrema bivittatum. Next base: position 741,752,265 of record NC_042616.1, on the reverse strand, counting down.
AAAAAAGATATAATTGCGATGAAGAAGGTACAGAGAAGGGCTACCAAAATGTATTCAATTACATGTGACTGGACGAACGCCCGCTCTCCCGGCGCGCCCACCGGCCATTCGCCAGTGCACGCAATTCAGTATTTAAATTAGGTGGTGCGGTAGAAACAGGCAAAAGGAGGCACTGGGGACACTAGCGCGTCCTTAGTGCCTCCTTTTAGCCCAGAGAGGCGGCTGTCAGCGGGTTTGACAGCCGACGCTCAATTTTGCCGGCGTCGGTTCTTGAGCCTGCTGTCAGCTACGGCCTCGGAAACAGGACGCCGGCAAAATTGAGCGTCCGGTGTTCGGCCTGACAGCCGCCGGCCCATTTTAAATTTTTGTTTTCTGTTTTTTTTTTACTTTTTTTACTCTTCGGGACCTCCGACTTAATATCGCCATGATATTAAGTCGGACAGTGCACAGAAAAGCAGTTTTTACTGCTTTTCTGTGCACTTTCCTGGTGCCGGCAGAAACTAGCACCTACCTTTGGGTAGGCACTAATTTCTGAAAGTAAAATGTGCGGCTTGGCTGCACATTTTACTTTCTGTATCGCGCACGAATACCTAATAGGGCCATCAACATGCATTTGCATGTTGAGGGCGCTATTAGGTGCCGCGGGTTGGACGCGTGTTTTCCGCCCCTTACTGAATAAGGGTAAGGGAAAACGTGCGTCCAAGAGCAGGTTAACTGCTCTATATCGGCCTGTTAGAAATTAGCCACTGCTATTACTAGCAATGGTAACATGGAATAGACTTAGTTTTTGGGTACTTGTCAGGTTCTTATGGCCTGGATTGGCCACTTTTGGAAACAGTGGCCAATCCAGGCCATACTGGTCTGACCCAGTATGGCATGTTCTTATGCCATACTGGTCTGACCCAGTATGGCATGTTCTTATGTTCTTACAGTGCCCTTGATACCTATATGTTGAAGGTAGCAAAATAATTTCATGATTTAGAATATTAAAGGCAACTGAGATATCAAGAAATATTAGAATATAGTCTATGTTAGAGTCAAAACCACGAATAATAGAGTCAAAAGATGAAAGAAAGAGAGATCCAGTGCTGTGCCCTTTGTGGAATCTATGTTGATTTGGATGGAGAATGTTATTGTCAATATATTCACTTAATTGGTGGAGAACTACAGAATCAATCAACTTGGCTAAGATGGGCAATGAGATTATCGAACGAAAGTTGGACAAGTCAGTAAGGTCTATTGATTTCTTTTTAGGAATAGGTAAGACTGATGTCAGTTTTAAAGTGCTTGGAAAAGTACCACTGCTAAGTGATAAATTAACTAATTAGGCTAATGCAGGTGAAATATATTCTCAAATGTCTTTCTGTAGTCATCCTGGACAAGGGTTATATGGACTACTGGAGGCCTTCATTTTAGAGATAATGTGAGTCTGTGCTAGTAAAGTTGTGCGAGTTTGTGCTAGTAAAGTTGAAACAGATACAGATGGCCTGGGGGAGATTGACTAGAGAGATAGGTGAGTGAATTCAGAGGAGCTTTTATTTGTCATATCTCTGAAATATGGTGCAATATTACAGAAAGCATTAGTAATGTGATTTGAAGGTTCAGTTTTTAATGTAGTCAAGGATTTCACAATGTTAAATAAGGCATTTGGGTTGCCATTGGCTGTTTGTATTTTATTAGCATAGAATGATTTTTTAGCACAGTCAATTTCTTTTATGTATTTGAGTTAAATGAGAAAAGTAGTCAGTTTTTTCATCCAGGAAGTGGGGTTTGCGCCAGTGTCTTCAAGTCTCAGTTTAAGTTCCATGTTGCACCAGAAGGGGTGTCGACCAAGGAACATTAGACCTGGAGGAGACAGGGCAAAGCTTTTTTTGGGGCTATCATATAGAGAGAGCTAGATATTGAATGGTTCCATTTCTCAATTAGATAATCAACATCAGTAATAGGGTCAGTATCAACAAGAATAGGAATATGAAGAAGAAGGGAAGTAGCAAAGGATTCTGGGTCCAATTTTCTTCTTTTGCATATTTTTTTTAGATTCCTTATAAGAGTGAAGATACATACACTGGCAGCATGCTGCCTAAGTCCTTGCACATCCTCTGTCACTGGATCTGGCCATTGTGTCAGTCAGCAAACATAACTATTATGCATATACTTTTTTGAAAATTAAAATATATCCCTCTGAAATGCCTCTTTTCTATGTGACTAAAAGTGCACATATTTTTCAGACAGGGAAATCCACTTAATTGGATTTGACTGATTTAAGTGGGTAAATTCTATTTTATCCATGTAAAAAGTGCCTGAAAATTTAACCTAAGTTTCATATTCTGTGACTTAAGTGGTAACATTTTTTTCATTTTGATCCAAAAGCTGCCTAAGCTTTACACACCTGTGTCATAGGTTGATGCCATGATGAATAATACCCTCAAGATAACAACTCTTTATTCCAAAAATAAGGAAGAAAGGATTAGGGAAATTGAGTTGATGTGGCATTTCTAGCATATTTGCTTATATATGTGTTAGGAATGAGCGGTGTTTTGGTGGATCATTGGGTACTGTGGCAGATGACCACGCCCATGGGGAGGAACCCCCGTGAGGAGACACAGTACTATAGGCTAGACTAAGACGCACAAACACAGTTAGTTCTTTATTAAACAGCTTGAAGAGTTCTTACCAGAGGTGGCAGTAGTGAGGCAGTCTGGTAGTTGCAGTCCCAGGGACCTCGGCAGAGGGAGCCCTTCTCACCCTGTTGGTAATGGGAGGTTCCGAAGCAGTTTTCCCCAGCAAGGAAGTACTGTGGAATGAGATAGACTGAGAGTTAGTGTACTCACTAGGTGTTTGCTGTAGATAGGCAATTCCACCAGGTTGTAGAAGTAAGTGCAGGCACCGAGGAAGGGAGAGGAGGCCCTCGAGGAACGAGTACCTGTTCCGTGTAAAGCATCTGAAATAAAGCAGAGGGCCCCGAGGAGCAGGTACCCCCTGTTTAGCAGTTACCCCGAAGGGCAGAGAGAGAGCTTCCAGTGGCAGCACGGAAGCGGCAGAGTAAGCGTAGACAGGAATGGAATGTATCCGGAGTCAAGTCCTTGCTAACTCAATGGAGCTAGCAAAATAGTAGATGTTATATACCCGGATGGCGTTACATTCAGTAAGGGGGAATGCCCCTGAGGTTTGCGCCAAGGGTTGCATAAAGACGTGGGTGACGCGCGCTTGCGCACCCTAGTAGGTACCTGGGAGGAGCATGGCGGGAGGCAGCACCATAGCCATTCCGGACGCCAGAGAGGTCGGCTTTGTAGAGCGGTAGTAGCCATCTTTACCTAGGTAAGCAGGAAGAGCCATGAAAGGTGAGGCAAAACAGGGCGAAGCCGTCTAGCACCGACGGAAGCAACAGTACCCCCCCTTCAAAGGGCGTCCATGCTGTTTCCTACCAGGTCTTGGTTTTTGAGGATGCAATCTGTGAAGTCTTGTAGCATCTCTTTATCCAGTATATTGGCCAATGGAGTCCAAGAATATTCTTCAAGTCCATAGCCTTCCCAAGATAGAAGATATTCCCATACCCTGCCCTCTTTTTCTCACATCGAGAATAGCGTCTACTTATATTCAATGTCTTCTTCTGTATCTATTGGTGTAGCTTCTGGTGTCTTGTTGGAGAACTCACTAAGGATCAATGGCTTCAATAGTGAGATGTGGAATGTGTTGTGGATCTTCAATGTAGATGGTAGCTTCAGACTATAGGTGAGATTGCCTAGTCATCGGAGAATAGGAAATGGGTCCCAAAGAAGCGAGCTGAAGGTAGTTTAAGTCCTCAGTGCTTAGTGGATAGCCAGACTTTATCACCAGGTTTAAACTCTGGAGCCATGCAGTGGTGAGCATCGTATCCTTTTTTAGCTCAAGTCCTGCTTTAAGGAGCATCTCTTTTGTCTGAGTCCATAATTGTTGAATATCTTTGGCAGTAGACTGAGCTGCCTGGGACGACACCGATAATGGAAGTGACAGTGGTGGTAGTGGTAGTCTTTCCGTAAACCACTTCAAATGATGTTGATCCAGTGGATGTTTCTGGATGACAATTGATGGCAAATTCCTGCCCAGGGCAACAGTTCACTCCAATCATTCTGGCGAGTGTTCACGTAGGCACGAATGGACTGCTCGAGTGTCCTGTTCATTCTTTCCTGTTTTCCCGCTGGATTGTGGAAGATATGCTGAGGTGAAGTTGAGAGAGAAATATCAAACTTCATGCATAGTGCCTTCCAGAACTTTGCTGTGTGAATTGGGCTCCTCGATCGGACACTATGTGCTTAGGCAAACCGTGGAGGGCGGAAGATGTGTGAGATGAAGAGCTTGGCAAGCTCCATGGCGGTGGGTAAGCCAGGGAGAGCCACAAAGTGAGCCATCTTTGATGTAAGGCACCTGAAATAAAGCATAGGGCCCCTGAGGACTGGGTACCCAGGTTAGCAGTTACCCGAAAGACAGAGAGAGAGCTTCCAGCGGCAGCATGAAGCGGCAGAGTAGCGTAGACAGGAACAGAACATATCAGGAGTCCAGTCCTTGCTAACTCAACAAACTAGCAAAATAGTAGATGTTATATACCCAGATGGCGAGATGTCAGTAAGGGGGAATGCCCCCGAGGTTCACACCAAGGGTAGTATAAAGACATAGGTGATGCGCACACGCGAACCCTAGTAGGTACCTGGAGGAGCATGGCGGGAGGCAGCACCATAGCTGTTCCGGGGATGCAGGAGAGGTTGCTTGTAGATGTGCGGTAGCCATCTTTCCTAGGTAAGCGGGAGGAGAAGCCGTGAATAAGGTGAGGCAAACGGGGCAAAGCCGTCTAGCACTGACGGATGCAAGAATATGATATATAGAAATAAATAATCCTAATTTTAAAATATATAATGGGAGAAATTGTATTTCTAACAGCATTTCAGTTTTTTTTTCCTTTTGTATGTGGTTCAAGGCTAATAGAAACTTCTTAAACTTCTGTGTGTAGAACCAAATCAACTCACTTGAGGATAACAACCCAGCCTGATTTGAAAAATGACCCCCATTGTTAGTAATTCATGCGGGGTCGGGGTACTTTGAAAGCCATTTACTGCACGTGAATAAAACTGTGGTTTATGCATATAATGCCTATTCTAAAATTTCCACAAACAGCTCAGAAAACCAGGTGTGCCATGAGCAAAATAAAATATGTTAACACACCTAGCCACGTTTCACTTATGCTCATTCAAGGGAACATCTATTCAAGCCAATGACATCAAGGTTCATCTGCATGGTTGTCAAAAGTATAATCATCTGTCCCATTAACAATACTTTTTAGAATTTAGACCACATTGGCAGGGTGGTGTCAAATGGTAAATGGAAGTTTGTTAGGCAGCTGGATCTTTGAAGCAGACACTGATCAAAATATAGATCTGTGATCAAAATATAGGTCTGTATCAGATTGACATGTCTCATCAAGTTTCAGGAAAGGTCATATTTAAACAAATAATTTAATATGCAATTGAAAAATTCTAAATATATGTTAATGGGTTTCGATGATTCTAAGGCAGCACTGCAGATGAATTTGACTGTCATTAGTTTGATATATGATTGTTCCTGAATGAGCACGTACCAGTATATTCTTTGGGTGAATTTTAAAAGTGTTGCTCACATTAAAAGGCCCCATATGCATGAGTATATGGGCCATGCGTTTGCAAAGCATATTTTAAAAGCTGCAAATTATGCGTGAGTATAAAAATGGGGCAGAGTTGGGGTATGTCAGGGGCATGCCAGGGTGAGGCCAAAATTTATGCATGTAAATCCATATTTAAATCCAGTTTCCACAGCATGCCTGTTAGCCACACAAGTTTAATTCTGCTTTTGATGAGATGTAAGTCTGGGTAAATCTCTGTTTAGGTCTAAAATGATTGGTTGAGAGGTCTGAGTCAACTGGGGGAAGTATAGGCTGAAGAACCAGAACTGTATGGAGATGGACCGGGCAAACTGGTAGACATATCTGCAGTAGACATATTTAAATCATATACGTGCACCTGTGTGCACAATTTAAAATTCCAGCATATTAGCACTTGCTTCCATATGCGCATGTATGCACCCCCATGCACTCCTTTTAAAGTTACCATGCCTATAAATAAAGGAAATGTGACTGGGTGTTTAGACATTTTGATCTTGTTCTAATATTGACTAGAGCACAGTACGCATATAACCCACCTTCGCATGTATTGTTTATGTTGCACTGAGAGGGAGAAGCAGGGGTGGAAGGTCAGCAATGACCATCCTTACTTTTTGATATTAAAATGTATGCCACATAAGCCTTTTGAAGAGGAGGGTGTAAACTTGTCCCATGGGTAAAATGTGTCTGTGCACTGGATCAACTACCAAGGTTTTCAAACAAAACGTGTGTGCGTTAGCTTGCTTTGGCAAATATTTGGTAAAGTATGCAGGCTGTTTGAAAATTACCCTCCCTAAGACTGACTTAGTATTCCTTGGTGTAGCCTTTCATAACTTTACAGTAACTCACTTGTCAGGGATTGGTGCAGAGAAAAGCTGACAACAGAACCATGAATCAAGGCTTCCTACTGAGCAGCAGCTAGCATTGTTCTTTTCTTAAGTGAATACTTGATGGTCTTCATTCAGAGGAAGTGTCTGCAACACTACTCAAGACTTTATTTTTGTTGAGGGTAAAGTCAACAAATATTAAATAAAAATACATTCAATGAAATAGCATCATGTAATGGTGTGTTTTTGTATGATTGATCATTGTGTCTAAGAATCTGAAAAATAAAAAGATGCAACTAAAACATGTGAAATTCTTTATTTACTTCTAGTGATTGACTGTGGACATCCTGGTGTTCCTCCCAATGCAATCATTTCAGGAGAAAAGTTTTCATTTGGCTCTACTGTTCATTATTCTTGCATTGGAAGACGAAACCTTATTAGGCCATTCATCTCGTACTTGCCAGTTAAATGGACATTGGAGTGGATCTTTGCCTCATTGCTCAGGTACTGTTTTGATGTCTGTAATTGTTTATTAAACATTCCATTTTTTTTTCTTTAATAAAGCAAAGTTCAAATTAAGATAAAAAAAAATATATATCTATACCGAGAAAAATAGGAAGAAAATTCCCTGCATTTTCAGATATAACACATAGGAGTGAGTATTCAAAGGACTTGTGTGCGTAAAAGTAACATATATCATAGCAATTTTCAAAGCCCATTTACATGTGTAAAACCCAGGTTTAGGCATGTAAATCCTTATGAAACTCTCCTCCATAGCTTGTACAGTATAACTATACATGTTAAAATTAAGTTTGATAAATGAAAACTGTACAGTAACTTGTCTTTTATATGCCAGTATGAAAAATTATTTTAAAATACTTCACCCGCTGCCCAAAATAGAATATATTCAAGTAATTTGTTACATTTTTTATTTACTGTCTGCTTTGCCTGTATTTCCTCTCATTCACAAATAAATGCTCTCATGATCCTCCTGCATACTATCTATAGCTCTGCGGTTTTCAACCCAATGCTCAAATACCCCCTAACCAGACTGGCTTTCAGGAAATCTACAGTGAATGAGCATGAGCTAGATTTGCATGCATTGTTTCCAAAGTAAAGGAAATCTTTCTCATGTTTATTCGTTGTAGTATCTTTAAAAACCAAACTGGCCAGGAGGGTACTTGAGGACCGGGTTGAAAACCCCGGTTATAGTTATTTACTCTATATTCTTATATTTGTATCAGCAATATTTTAACCATGCTTTATACTGTAGACATGAACTGAATGTACAAACATGATGACACACTTTTTTTTTTTTTTTTTTAAATACCTCAGCTTAAGTCCATAAATCAAGCATTTTGTCCAGGCTCTTTAAACAAAAATATAACTCACCTGCATTCTGAATTCATTCTTGCAGATTTTATTTTCCTAGCCCTGGAACCTATCTGAACACAATACCCTGCCAAGCCGAGCTTTCATTCACATTTGTGAAAAAACAAACCCACTTGCTTTCTTAATTCAAGTACCAGATAGTAACATTCGGACTTCTGTTCACCGATCTCTCCAGTTTCTCTCTAGTAAAGACTGTTTACCTACAGCCCGCTTTGAGACTCTGTAAGCTTCTTCACAAAAAAATAATTTGCAATGGAAATGAGGGAAGGACAGTCTTCATTTTCAGCTTTGCTAGGAAAGCTTCTCCGTTTGTACCTGCTTTACCTTCTCTTTGGGAGTTTCTTTCTGGAGTCCTCCCGTAGACTCAGTGGTCTTTTCTAAACGTCTGGTCTTCAGGAAGTGCCGGATTCTTTGGGAGCTTTTCTCCTCTTTTCCTTGGTTGTTCCATGAGCCGCGCTCTCTTTCTTAAATAAATGTAATAATGGGTGCCATGGGAAAGGCAGGAGGTTGAGGTCAGGGAAATAGAGGACCCTGGGAAATGATTTGAGGAAGAGAGTGTTAGCTCTGAAAAGTGACATGGAAGGTAATGTGTAATCCAATGAAAAGGCATCATCTTATATGTATATATTTGTCCTCTTATTGTTTTTATTTGTTAATCTATATTTTCTATCATATGGGAAGGAATGATACAGATCAAAAGAACACAAACCATTTCACTATTGTTATTTGTGGTTCACATTAATTGTTTTTGACAGGTTAAATAGTTTTGGATTGAATGTATCCATCCGCTTCAGAATATATGCATTCAGATTACTTGAAAATATATAGATTTAACTACTTTTTGAAAAATGAAGCATTATGAAAAACTATGATTTGCATAGCCATACCCATTATTCTATGGATCATGTCTAGAAATTTTTTCTTATTGTTTTTCTTTTTGTTTTCATTTATTTTGTTTCTTTAGTTGTTTGTTTTATTACTTTTCATTTATGTAAATGAAAAAAAAACTAAAACTATAAACAATGAAGACAAAAAGGAAAGGGAAAATAGAACAGACCAAAAAATAAATAAATAAAAGATCTCGTCTCACAAAAAATGAACCTCCCGGGCTTCCCCCTTTCATCTACCTTCACCTCATGCCACCCTCTGGAACCATCATACCTTCTTTTTCTTTTTCTTCTTAGAGAATGAGTTGGCCCTGCTTGCTTCTGATCCTCTAGAGATAATGCTTAGAAATGGTGCCAGCAGACTGAGGCCAGCATCATTACTAATTTCTTTCCTACAAAATGGCAGCAATTTCGGATTGCTGGCACCATTTCCAAAACTTACAATATATTTGTTGGGGCTGGAGCGACCAGAGATAGCTCCTGCCAGCTGAAGAAAAAAGAAAAATATGGTAACAAGGTTTAGTTGGGTTGATTTTATTAATGGCGGAACAATTTGAAAATGAGCATACAAAATGTTATTTTTTTCTTTTGTTTTGCTTTAAAAATGAAAAGAAATGAAACAGGAAATTTCATTAACATTTCCTGTTTCATTTCAAACATTCACATCATTTTTATTTTATATATATTTTATGTACTGAGCTGTGTTATGTAAAAAGATTAGTATACTCGTTAGTGTGGCTTTCATTAAAACACTCAATAAACAGAATGGATTCCCTTTGATAGCCATTTTTTGTTAAAGAAAACAATTGGTTCTGGTCTTGAATTCTAGAAAAGTGTTTTTTTAAATATTTAACTGTAAAAAGAGCAATTAAAATGATAAGTATATGACTTTATATGCTGTAATATTTAATGTATTTTAATTATTAGTCTTAAAAAGTAATAATATGTAGTAGTGGTTTCTCCCATGAATTATCTGCCTTCAATCATGTACTTATTAGCCCCTCCTTCCAGCGTTATGATTGTAATATTCTATTTATATAACTAATTTTATTATTAAGGAGAAAGTCAGTAGATAAGAATAGATGAACACTCTTTTCCACTAGTAATCATCTTTAAAAATTTATCAGAGCAAGTTTTCTTTCTTCCATATAATCTATAGGAATCCATGACTATTATCATTATGTCTTCACTGCACATCAATCTGCATAGCTATACAGGCAACTAAACTCATATTCAGTGTCACCTCCTACCTAGACTATAGCAATCTGCTACTCACGGGTCTACCACTGAATGATCTCTTTCCTTTACAGTCAGTTCAAAAACTCAGTGGCATAACTTATCTACCACCAACACCATTATGATCAGGGTAACCCCTCTTCTCCAGTCACTACACTGGCTTCTCATCTACTTCTGCATAAAATTCATGCTTCTTACACTTGCTATGATTGTATTCACTCTACTTGCTCTTCATTACCTCTCCTCTCTTATTTCCCCTATACACGTCTCTTCTTTAAGTTTGCTTATCAGGTAAATTGCTCTTATCTGTACTATTTCCCATCATTGCCAAATCTTATTTCTGTCTTCCTTCTTATTGTACCAAGTGACTGGGATAGCCTTCTTAATGCATGCACTAGTCTCCCCTCTCTTATAGTTTAAAATCAGCCAGAAAAAAAATACCTTTTGTAAGACTGCTTTAAGATCTGAACCTCAATTCATTCTGCTTCCTCAAACAGACTTATCAGTCTCAGTCTATAAGTTTGTATTTCTTTATATTGGTCAGAATGGGAGCTGGAATTCCATATGTGATGGTTCCAATTACCATCAGCTTACACAGCAGAATTCTCTTTGCAGAATTTCTGGACCCCCAAATGTCATATCTTGATACTCAATTAAAAGTTGTCTATCAGCAATTTAATTATTTTATTTTGATTTAGTCACACCTTTTCATTGGTAGCTCAAGTTACATTCAGACACACTAAGAGGTTTGATATTCATCTCCACTTAGTAAGGACTTATCCTGCTAAATTGTGGGCGGATGAGTATCTGGCTGTTTAGCGCCACCACTAATCTGAATAAGTACTGAGCCAGATAAGTATTTATCCTGCTAAATGTTGGGCAGGAAATGGGCATTTATGGAGGACTTACTTATCTAGTTAATTTAGGACCTCATTTTCTAAAGTATCGCAAGGCCTGCAATACTTTAGGGAATGAGAGGCGGGCGGCCGAAATGGGGGGGCGGGCCTGCGCTAGCCAGCAGCAATCGCACCGTTGCGGTGCGATCGCTGCCAGTTTTGCACCCAATAGCGCCACCATAGAAGATGTAGCTATTGGGCGCGAACTCAGACATGAAAAGGGCCTTACCTTTTCGTCGTCCGCAGCGTCATTCGCGGAGGTCAGCCCCGGGTGACGCCCCGACTTCTCCTCTTCCGGGGCTGACTCTGCCCCCATTTTGGTATCGCACGCGATAAGGACTTTTTGCATGCGAAACATCCCTTATCGCGTGCGATACCCTCTGGAAAATGAGGGCCCTTAGCTGGATAAGTTCAGATATTCAGACTCATTTGATTAAGTTAACCATATAAGTTAGGCCTGCTTAATAGCAGAGCTAAAGTTAGCCACATAAGACTTATCAAGCTAACTAGATATTTTTGTTTGAGGATATTTAGCAGCATAGTTGTGCTGCTGAATATCCTTTGTCAATTAACTGGATAAATCATATTTGTTAGGGATATGCAGGGGAAAATGTGTTTTCTTTGTTCAGTTCATTTTCAGGTGTTTATTTTCCCATGAATTTTGGTTAGTACAATGTTTGATTAATTTAATTTGTGTGAAAAAAATGAATCAAATATTTAAAAATAGGAAATCCCCATGCATAGCTAAAACAAAAATGGGGCCACCCAGGTCTCCAACCTATCCCTCAGACCTATACAGAAAAGTTCCTAGGCCAGTATCCCCCTGGTCGTCGCTAACCTGGTCCAGAGATAATTTACTGGTGAGGCCTAGGCCCAGGCCAAAGGCTCGGCCTTGAGTAGGCCAGGGCTGTGGTAGGTCACCATGACCTTGGCCTCTGCCTATCCAAGGCTGAGTAATTAGTGTAGGCTGGAGCACAGGCCCAGGCCAAATGCCATGGCCTGACCTGAAGTCTGACTCCTGATGCCAGGGCATAGACATGGATCAAGGCCTGACAACCGGATCCTGGTCTGGAGGTTGGGTCCTGAAGCCTTGGTCATGGCATAGGCCCAGGCTGAAGCCTCTGCCTTGAATATACCTAGACCGATATAGTTCTCTGTGACCTCAGCCTCAGCCTACTCAAGGCTGTCACCCTCACCCTTAACCTAGACTGGAGCACAGGCCCAGGCAGGGCACTGTGGTCTGGCCTGGAGGCTGGGTTGCAATGCTGGGGACCTCAACCTGGACCCAGGCCTTAAACCATGGCCCAGCCCAGAGGCTGGGCCCCAACACCTTAGCCTCAGCCTAGACTAGAGCCTGAACCCAGACCTGATGCCATGGCATAACCCCAGAAGATCCCAGCAGATGTCTTCCTCTTCTCTTCTTCAATTGAGGTAACTTTGCCGCTTTCACCCCAGTGGATGGGCGCCATTTTGATGAATAGTAATGTACAGCAATATAGTACATCAAAATGGAGCTGCCTACTAGGATGACTGCAGCAGAGTTTATTAACTCCAGCACAACCCCAGTGAATGGCCTCATTTGAAGAAGAAAAGAAAAATATGTTGGATGCTCTGAGGCCTGGACCTGAACCTAGGCCAAGGCCTTGGCTTCGGGACTCATTCTCCAGGACAGGCCACAGTATCATGCCTTTGTCATGGCAATGGGCTAGACCCAGGTCCAGGCAAAGGGACCCAGCCTGGCTGCTTCCATGGATACCTGGCAAATCAGAAAGGTTTGTTTGGGGGGGGATATTGACTGATATCCTGTGTTTGCCCCGGCCTAGGCCAAGATGCTAGCATCATGCTTGGTCCTAGGCCATGGCCCCTTCTTTGGGGCTCAGTCTATTCCCTAGGCAATTCCTCAGCTTTAGGCCAAGATCTAGGCTTAGGCCTAGGCTGAGTCCCTGTATCACACTTGGAGCTAGGCCTCAAACCCTGCTCTGGGTCTTGGCCTACATCCTGGGCAAGGCCTAGCCTCATGCCTAATCCTAAGCCCAATGCATTCATTTAAAAGAATGCAATGAATAAGGTTTGTTTTATTTGAGGGCCCCCAATACATTTCAGGCCCCTTGAATGAAATGAATTGGCATTACGTGATATATTTTGCACATTCGTTTTAAACAAATGCATGCCCTTAATTTCTGTCTAACTTCCCTAAATTTTCATCTTTAAATATCTACCTCTACTCATTTTGCCTGTTCCCAAATTCTTACATTCTAATTTTGTCCCTGAGTAATGGAGGGTGAAGTGACTTGCCCAAAGTCATAAGGAACATCAGAGATTTTTTGAATCTTGATTTCTATGATTCTTTGCCTATTGTTGTAACAATTAGGCTACTCCTTAACAGCCCATACATCTTAAATCTTCCTCATTCATCACCTTGCTTCCTTCCCTTGCAGTTTTAAATCAAAGCCTTTTATTTATTTTTTTTTAAGTTGTATATCCTGGCTGTCTTTATTGACACTTTTATAAGCTACAAGTAGTAGGAACTGTCCATTATATGTATCTATACAGCACTGCATACATCTAGACAAATGAAGATAATACTAATAATAATATTAATAAAAAATGAAAGGAAGTTCATTTCTTAACTTCCACAACATTTATTACAAATAACAATTGGAAAACATCAAAACTACCATAAGATAAAATGAAAATAATCATAACTGTAACAGAGATTCTGAATTCTTATTTGAATATTTCTGCCAAATTAGTGTAAAAACGTAAAAATAGACATATTCGCCAATTTTTACTTTATAAATATTATGATTTATGGGACTATCATATAAACTCCTTAATTGTTATCTTTCAGAGCCTTGCGTTATGCTTCATCGATAAATAAGAGGGGCACACTTTTAATCATAGGTCAAATTTTTGAATATTTTAAGCATTTTTTTCAAACATTTTTGCAAGAAATTGTAAACATTAAAAAGTGCACTACTTCCCTGTTTTTTTTTAAGTTACTTCAGGCCCAACTCGGTACCATGTTTCGTAAACTGCTGCTTCAGGGGCTGGAATCAGCGCGTATTCAGTCAAAATGTGTTTCTTTTCTTTTCAGTCCCGTTTCATTTCTATTGATCAGATGGACAGCTTGTTTCTTCACAAAGCTTCTCGGCTCACCAGGCACTCAGACGCTCACCAGGCACCAAGACACTTTGTGAAGAAACAAGCTGTCCATCTGATCAATAGAATTGAAACAAGACTGAAAAGAAAAGGAAAACAATTTTGTTAGAATATGCGCTGATTCTAGCCCCTGAAGCAGCAGTTTGCGAAACATGTTACCGTGTTGGGCCTGAAGTAACTTTAAAAAAACGGAGAAGTAGTGCACTTTTTAACGTTTACAATTTCTTGCAAAAATGTTTGAAAAAAATGATTAAAAATATTAAAAAATTTGACCTATGATTAAAAGTGTGCCCCTCTTATTTATCGATGGAGCATAACACAAGGCTCTGAAAGATAACAATTAAGGGGTTTATATGATGGTCCCATAAATCATAATATTTATAAAGTAAAAATTGGTGATTACGTCTATTTTTGTGTTGGTTACCATATCGTACTGCACTTTAAGGCTTTTTCTGTATTATTAAAATATTGTAAAAAGCCTTGCTTTCTTTAGGTTCTTGGAGACAGATTCATGTTACATAGTGCTGCATGCTTGTCTGAGCAGCTAACACAAAATGAAAGATCTTTACACAGAAGAAAAAAATCTCCAAGCACACATTTCTGCTTGCTTAATCACAGCAAGGATTACAAACTTATACTTTAAGAAAAAACACATAGTAAATACTAGAGTAGTTTTCTTCCACCACTAAAGACTGGCAGCAAAACAAATACACAAAGCCCCAGCATGCAAAACACTGAAAATCAGATCAGTAATATAACATCAAATATTGTGAAGACATAACACTAAGAAATATATTCCTTGTTTTTTCTTTTCCTTTCCTTCTTGTTGGTACCATGCAGTAACTTTACCCGACCTCCGGGCAAGGATCCGGTGTCAGACCTTGATCCATGTTCAGGCCCTGGCATCGGGAGCCAGCCTTCGGGTCAGGCCATGACATTTGGCCATTGTTAATTGTTTTAGCAAAGGGAAGAGGCTGTATGAAAGACTGCTCTTTAAGGAAGGTTAACACAGGTTAAACTCCTTGTAATCTATAGGTGATGCAGCTGGTTCTTGTGGTGATCCAGGTATTCCAGCCCATGGCTCAAGGGAGGACAGTGACTTTAAAGCTAAAAGCACCGTGCATTTTGCTTGTGAGACTGGCTATATCTTGCATGGGTCAGAAGAACGGACATGTTTGGCCAATGGCACTTGGACAGGAAAGCAACCAGAATGTAAAGGTAACACATACAAGCCCCATATTTTCATGGTATATAAAATCTGCCGGAGATATACACATGAAGGCCATTATGTTTTTTTGGAAATTACTCAGTTGTCTATTGATGTGCCTATGGGCAATCAACATTTCTTGAAAATTAATATATCAGTTACAGATGATAGATAAATATTTTATTTGTATATCTAGTAAAATATACATTACCTATGCAATTAGTAAGGCACATGAATTAATGCTACCTACAGCAAGGTTTTTACAATTTCTCTGTTTGTTTATTTTTGCTAATTTAAAATCTGCAAATCTTCCTCTCAGCAGAATACAGCAGAAAACTTGAGGGTGTCTGAAAACATTATATTGTCAGCACTCTTGGTTAATATATATATATAATATTATGCAATATCTACTTATTTGCTAACTAAATAAAATTATTTCGGCCAGCATATAGATATCTTCATTACAAAGGAACATCATCTAGCCATGAAATTATCATGGGATGCAGCCCAGTAAATTACTTGATTTCTTGTATGAATATTGTTGCAAAATGTGATCAATAGTGTATGTCATGCTCTTTAACCCATTCATTTTAAATGATATTTCTTCATATATATGAACCATATGACCTAAAAGCAAAGATAGCAGATATCATGCAGATATCATGATTTGTATATTTTTTTTTCTAAGTGAATGAAAATTATTCTAAATTATTCCAATTTTATGCAGTGAGCCATACACAAATTTGTGTTGTTTCAATCATTTTTATTTCACAAATTAGAAGCAATTCCCATCAGGCCCCTACTGACAGAAAGCTTTTGAAAGGCAGCATAAAATTGAGGATTCTTACTTCTTCTAGTCTCTACTTTATCATCATGTACCACTCTGCCTGAAAGAGGTATTCATCTCATTTTAAAATGAGACAGGTTATATCACAAGCCTACTTCTACTAACCATTCTACTGAACAGTTGCAGCCTTGCTGTTAAATTGGGGGGGAAAAGATTTAAAATCTGTTATAAATTGTATTGGAACTTGATTAGTCAAGCTAAGCTTTCAACTTTTATTTCTTGCTCCTATACCACTATAAAACTGAATCGTTATCATTATGTTTTCAATTTCATCCATGTTACCTTAGTCAATGCTTTATTTCTTTGACCTATAAAAACTTTAGCTCATTTTATATGTAAATAGATGCACACACACACACACATACACACACACACACACACACACACACACATGCTATCCAGATTTGTATATATAAAATATGGGTAGTGAGTGTGTGTATGTGTGTGTGTCTCTCTCTCACTTTCTATATATATATATATATATATATAGGTCAATCAGAGGTAATGGGGTAGTAGGAGACTGGGGAGTGGGAGGGGCATAGATGGGATGACACTAGCAGCTGCGATTGTAGTGTCATCTCGTCTAGGTCCCTCTGACTCCCCAATCTCCTACCACACCATTATCTCTGATTGACCCATAGCGATACATGCATATATTCTTTAATATAAAGAAATAACAACAAACACAGATATTGGATAAAAAGGCCTCCACTTTATTAACCATATATATATATACCCCTAGACAAACTGGTACCCGAGCCGGTATTGCAGTTGCCAAAGACCAGGCTATACAACCAGCTCTGATGCCTGCCATAATAACCAAGCAAGGCAGCATCGAAGCTGGGCCCCTTATCTTGTCCCCAAGCAAGGAGACCCCTGACCTGTGGCATACGGAATGCCCTGCTTTGAGCCACCCAAGGCACCAGTTAACTGTTGACCTGGACCATGATGCTCACCTGCACCTCATCTGATATTCCCCTACCTGCCCAGATAACTGCCATAGGCATGAGGTAGGGTACGCCCTTACCTCATGCCCCTCACCAATATCTAGCTGCGGCTGACATCAATCCCCAACAATCATCCCTCCAGAGCCTTCTGCAGTGTGTTGTTGCATATATCATAACAAATGTCTGAATGATGGACTCTGTCTGACCTAAACAAACCTTGGACATTGGATATCCACCCATTCGGGTCTTATCTGGTAACTACACAGCTTGCAGGTTCGACAGCTAACCTTCTTCTCTCCCCTCCTCCACATTCTTGAATGCGGGAACCAAGCAGATAAGTCAGCCAAGTCATTATTGATCCTCATAATTAGCTGCTTACTTGATCATTCACTAAAGTTGTTGTCCCCCAAATGTATTATGATAGCATCTGGAGCTGTCATAGAAACCATCAAGCACCAAAGAAAAGGAAAGAAATGGGTCCAATTAGCCCATGAGGTGCCAATCCCAGGTGTGGTCCTTAAGGATGATCGCATGCTCTTCTGGCAGCCCAATGTACAATAGAGTGTCTAATAATCCAAGCAGTCAATTGGGCCCGGCATGGATCTGCAAAATACAATTAAGAGTTATGAGTAGATGTGCTCTCCTGGTCCATCCTGACATACGTATTGACTGCTGCTGATCTCCATCTTCCTATCTGCTGTATGGTGTCAATCTGAAGACCTGCTTGTGAAGCGCTTGTTGCCGCTCCAATCCTAAAAGAGTGTGTGGTAAATTTCCTGATGTCCAGCCCCATTCGTTTTACTACCATTCTAAGCACCATGAAGAACTGATATCTGGTCAATTGGACCTGGTCGACGTGCACCAGTAAGTGTACTCCTCCAAAAAGGTTATTCACCACATTAATTGGCTCCAAAGTGAAAGATATTTGCCTTTATTAAACCCTGAGGGGGAACTGCAAACTGGCTTCTCTAGTTTAGGGCCCATTTTTCTGACCACTAGGCTACTACTCCATGCTGTGGGAGCTCCTGCGTCACATGCTTTCAAAAAGAAGGTCAGACTTGCTAGATGTCTAACCACTGAGCCTCTGGATGCCCCCCCCCCCCCCCCCCCCATTTCCATGGCCAAAGAGACTCACCATCAGGTCATCTGGCACTGGGACTGGCATCTGAGCTGGTAAGGTGATTGCCAAAGACCAGACTAGACCACCACCTCCGCTGCCTGCCGTAATAACCAAGCAAGGCAGCATTGAGACCTGGGCCCCCTGCTTTGCACCCAAACATGTGGAACCCCCACCTAGCTCTTGCAATAAGCTGACCATGTACTAACAGCTAAAGATCCTTTTATGAAGTAGTTGGCGACCAATCCCTCATAGGTGGTCTATGACTTCAGTTTCTGTCTCCTACGCTGTGGGTACCTGTTTACAAAATAATTCCCACTTAACTCGGGATAAGGCATCTGCAACCCCCATTATTAACCCCTGGTATGTGTTCTGCTCTAATAGTGGTTCTGCTATGCACTAACACTTAGCATATTGACGGTTGAGCACAAGGACAACCGCTTGATTGTCATACCAGAATATGATTTGCTTATTCTGAAGCTTAGTATTCCAAAGCACTAGAGCTGCTGGTATGGGAAATAACTCAAGGAATGTAACGTTCCAAGTTAATCCTACCTCTACCGATGTGTCTGGCCAAGGTACGGGGCCATGCATCCAGGCAATACAGCTGTCCCTGCTGAAAAGAAGAAGCTCCTGCCACAGAGATATCCTGTTGAAGTCAGCCATGAAAGATTCCTAAATAGCAATGTCGTTGCACATGGGTAACAATATCCTAATCAGTGATGAAGCCTCCATGCAGCCACAGTCACTGCAGTCAATCTTCTGAGGAAGATCATTCCTGTAGGTATCACTGTACATGCAAAATTCAGGCTGCGCATGATGGGTTGCAAATCTCAGAAAGTCAGCTTCTTCATACTTGCAGTTTTGTTCAACCTATCCTGCAGCTTCACCATTTTTTCCTACAGTAATCTGAATGTCATCTCCTCTGAGTCAAGCTCTATGACTGAGAAACAGGGACAGGTGGTAGGGCCTTCAATCATCTTCTGTATCATAGGGACTCTGAAATTGGTTGCCATAGCCTGAAAATTGTGGAGGAGGCATAAACAGCAGTTGGACTTGCTCATGCCAGAGAATAAGAAGTCATCCAGGTAATGTATGATGTTATCGACCCCAGAACATTGGACAAATGCCCAACTCAGAAAAAGTGCTGAACACTTCAAAATAGGCACAAGATACCGAGCAGCCCATAGGCAATTGATCCCATTTCATTCTACTTATTCCCATCCAGTGCATATTCACCCTAAGGCTCTCACTACCTACTCTTTATAACTCATTTCTTAAATTAAACATGATGCAATGGCCACAAATTCCTGTTAGTTTCTGTGGGCCTGCTGATTGGGTTCAACTGTCTGCTCTCAAGAAGTACCCCACCACCAGCAACAGTTGCACCAACCTGGCCAGCCTCTGAAGAGGTTTAGCTTGTTGGGTACCAACCTGACTTCTCCTATATCTCCACTTTATTACAACTAAGAATCTTCTATGTTTATCTCATGTCCTCTTGAGGTCAGTTGCTGTTTTAGCCTCTACCTCTTTCTCCAGGAGAGTGTTTCATGAATGCAACACCCTTTCCTTGAAACAATATTTTCTGATAATATTCCTGAATCTACCATCTTGGAGTCTCAAATCCTATCCTCCAGTTCCAGAACTTCTCTTTCATTCAAAAGGTTCATTCATTGTGCACCACTACCATCCTCTAGGTATTTGAATGACTCCACTACTCTGGCCCTGTAAGCCACAGACTAACTCTGAAACCAATGGAATGAGGAAACCGCCTGAAAAGTGGCCTGTGTGAAACCGAAGGACCCCCTGCCGAACCACATATGGCAGAACAATGTATACCTCGCTCCAATCACAGCTGAGACACCACAGGTCTTGATGAATAGCCATCCACTGCAAACCATGGATGCTGGAGGAGCATTAACCAGCATCCACCCATGTGGTACACCCTTGGGTCAAGCATCAGTCAGCCCCAGGTCCCCACCTAGAACCCCAACATCCATGGGCCCTCCATTCACCTCAGCTCCTCCTAGCCTGGAGGGATGAGGCTGGCCACCCCCTCCCAGACCACACAACCATCCCAGCAATCTGAGAAGTCACCCTGAGCAGTGAGGATGTATTTCCTCTACCCCCCTGAGGATGCCTCTCAGCCCCATCATGAACCCTGCCATCGAAGATGATCCTCTATGTGCACTCTTCCCCTGTACTGACCTCCCCTCTCTTCCTGGCCAAACAGCAAGCCCAGGGGGTCTCCGGTGAAAAGGAATGAAATTCCTCTGTGGAGGATGAGGACAACAGGCCAGCACTGTTCGAACCCTGGTGCTCTAGTCTTCCCCAGCCCTTGCCCGCCTCTGCCAACCCAGATTTCAGGAAGGGCAACCAGCAATGAGACTATCCAATCCCGTTGCAGCATCATCATCTGTGCAATATCCGGCCCCCAGTTTTGCTCGGCAAACCGAACTTGGTTCACCTGGTGCTGAACATCTCCAGCAGGCTGGCCAGCTGAGATCATGACAAAAAGCTCCTCAACAGATAAAACCTCAACTCTGGGTGCTTCAGCGTCGGCTGCATACCCCCCCCCCACCCCCCATCTTATCCAAACTCAGCACCATCAATCGCTTTCTCCTCACATCAGCAGCCAAGCTCAAGTTTGGTTCCTACATGTTCTTTAATGGTGGTGCCACACCCAGTAACATCCCGCTACTAACAGCTACACTGGCAGACCGTCCCATTTCTAAGCCGGCACCATCCTCAGCAACCCCGGCAACAGACCCTAAGTGCTATCTGCACAAACTTCACTGGGGCTCAGTATCAAGGGTGCCCAGTGGATCTGCCCAAGACCCATCCCCTTTGCTGGTGACAGCAGCAGCTGCAAGCTCCTGGGCGAGTTCATTTGCCAGCTATGCAAGAAGGGGCACACCACCCCCCTCTCACCGATGCTCAAGATCAAGGAGGGCCTGGTGGCTCTGATCAAGCCCTGGCCCCCCTCTGCCAGCAGCATCAACAGCAGCAAGCTCCTGAGCCAGTTCACATGCCAGCTATGCAAGGAGGGGCATACTGCCCCCCTCTCCCCGGCGCAGCACTAGTGATCTCGGGCAGTACACGTGGAGCACCATGCGACAAGGTCCTCCACTGCTGGCCTCAGCTGAACAAAGCTGGCCAGGGGGAGTTTTATCTGCAAACCAACAAAGGTCTGCAAGATACTCCAATCCCTCAACCCGCAGCTAGCCTCACAACCCCATCCGAACATTCACATGCTGCAGCAATCCAACGCTCCTGGCAACCCAAAATAAAAACATATATATACACACACGAACAGCATAGCAAAGCAAAATGAACCTGCCAACAGCATATAGGGAGCACAGGCCACTGCAAAAAAAACCCACCATACAAACCAGACCACCAGCCCCACCAGTCCACAAGAAATAGAAACCCATTTTTGAAGAGGCCAAAATCCTAACACCTCCCTGAAAGAGCAAAGGTCCTCTCCCCTTCAAAATGGAGAAGCATGGCCTCCCCCACAGCCACCAAACTCCATGGCAACAGGAGCCATTTTATAAGTAGCCCCTGAATGCAAATTTGCTCCTGCATAGGCTCTGCTATGACAACTCCTGTCAGGTTTGGGGGGTGGCCTCTGTCCAATGCTACCCGAGTTCCTGCAAGTAGTTTCAGCCATGTGATCCCAAGGCTCACTTTATAATTTTGTTTTTTAATTATTTTATATATTTTTTTATTTGGCTAGTGGGGTTTCAACCCGCCACTGATATAACCCTAATGCTGAGTACTCTGCTGTACATGAGTTTTGTCCCCCCCCTTTCCACGGCTGTGACCTGACCGCATGTTCTCTCCCTGCTTCCCGCTGGTCTGGGCCACTTTTCCTGATTAATCAGGAGACTGATTAATCTCCTTGCTACTATCTTATGCTAGTGCTCTGCAAACCTGCCAACTGGTCCCCAAGTGAACTGCGTTTCACGGGCGCAAAATGGCCACTTCACTTTCCTTATCTGGGGGCCCTCCTCTGACGTGAATGCTGGCTGGGATCAAAGAAGCCAGATGCGCCTTGGTCGCAGTCCTTTAAATGGGCCATGACATCATCGTCTCACTACCGCTAATCCCCCCTCCCCTCATCGGGCAACGTCACTGATGCGTCGAGCAGGGCTGAGGAAGCTGGGGGAAGGGAAGCCGTGATGCGGCTCAGTTTGTCGTGATGCCAGAGACCTACCGGTCGGCGCAACCGGCCCACCATATGCAGCATGTGGTTACATGGTGGGCTCTGGGCACGGGGCACGGAACCACTTATATATGTGTGTGTGTGTGTGTGTGTGTGTGTGTGCGTGTGAATGAGTTTCTATGAACATTGTAGAGGAACTGGAAGGGATGGTGGAATGTTTATGGTAGATGACACTGAGTTCTACAGCAAGGTTAAAAGATTATGGGAAGAGAACTAGATGAAGGTGAATCTAGAAAAGGCTTGAAGAATGGGTCAAGAGTTTTGCAGCATATTAAAATTTAAAGACATGCATTTGGGCATACTGATTCATGGCAGTAGTACATGCTAAGAAATAAGGTTCCTTATCACTCAACATGTATGAAATGGACCAATAGGCAGAATTATTTGGACTTGGTTTTCAAAAGGATTAACATAGGCCCTTGCACCCTCCCTTCTCTGCTTACCCACCCCAAACAATCAGATGACAATTATATTAAAGGTAAAACAGACATCAGTTTTATAGAATTAACTCACTATATATTAAAGGTTTATATTAAGGTTATATTAAAGGTTATATTAAAGGTTTAAAAGTTTATATTAAGGTTAGTATAAACTATGTTATGGTTATGAGGTATTGGAGTGGATTCTTGGGTACTGCGGTGATGGCCATTCCCACGGGGAGGAGCCCCGTGAGGAACCGCAGTACTAGGCTAGACTCTATACATGCAGACACAGAGAAGTTGTATTTATTGTACAGCTCGATGGTACTGCCCGGGGAGCGGGCAGCAGTGAAGGTAACCCAGTGAAGTAGTCCAGGGGTCCTCAGCAGAGGAGACCAGTCTCACACTTGAGTAGGTGATAGGCAGCGTGGCGTAGCAAGAACAGGTCCCGTATGTAGACACAGAGCGCTGAAGCTGAAGGTGAGACAGACTGAAAGAGTTAGTACTCACTGAAGCAGAAAGCTGTATTGTTTGAAGGTCCTGGCAGGCAGAAGTTGTTCAGTGGCATGCACCAGATTAGGGGGAGCAGGCCCTCGAGGAGCGAGTACCCTACCTGGTATCCCAAGATAGGTACCTGAAATAGAGCAGAAGGGCCCCCGAGGAACGGGTACCCAGTTTAGTGAAGAAATACCCCAAAGTGCAGAGAGAGTTTCCTGCGGCAGCTGGGGAGTGGAAGAGCAGCTTAGACCGGAGGCAATCCAATCCTTGCTAACTCAGTTGTTAGCAAACGAAGGGCAGGCTAAATACCAGGATGTGATGACATCACTCGGAGGAGATGCCCCCGAGGTTCCCGCCATGATGTGGATAAAGACATGGGTGACGTGAACGCGCACACCCTAGGAGACCCTCAGGAAAATCATGCCAAACACCATCACCATTGCCAATCTGGGGACACTGGAGAGAGTGGCATGAAGACACAGCAGCAGCCATCTTTCCAAGGCTTGAGGAGAGAGAAGGAAGAAAGATGAGGCTCAGAAGTCGAAGCCATCTGAGACCGACGGACGCAACAAACTACATACATAAAACAAACAACATCTCATAATATTCTTCTCCAACCTCCCAGATCATCCAGAATCTCTATTAAGATCTTCAGATACATTGACTGCTACTAGCTTAACTATACTACTTTAGGGCTACCAGCCCAAACATAAGGTCCATTGCCAAACTCGACCATCTGACTGGTTGGTGCTGATCTGTTCATAATTAGGATTGTGTACCCTATATATCCCCTCCATCTGCACCCACATCCCATAGTAACACTAGTCTGTAAGGTATCCAAGCCTCTTGTACAGCAATGTTAAGCTGCAAAAGCCCAAAGACTCTATGGCACTATTGCTAGGGTCGCTGCTGTAAGGAATATTTTTTTAAAAAAGGAGATACTTCTTATAATACCATCCAAAATACAAGATTTGGGCCAAGCCACTACACACAACAATCCCTGCCAGTAAATTCAAAATCTGATTCCCCTAGGTGCTTCTGAAAATAATTGCAAATCATGACTGGAGACTGCCCACCCACACTCCATTAAAACTAGTTAGGAAGGTATTCTACATACAAAGGTCTTGCTGGATAATATGAGTAATATGAATATGAATTTTCTACTTCCACATTTCAGGCATAGCTGACGATCTCCATCTAAGGAAAACCCTACCCATGGGTTGAACCTGCAAGTAAAATCCGGACTACCAATTAAAGATTGTGTCTACTGTTTCATTAGCTTCTTCGTATGTAGAGCTCATGCCATAAACTCTCTTAATTTAAGCACCTTATAATTTGGCAATGAGACATCATTTCTACTGAATCCAATTTAATATCTGGAAATACTAGCTTGTTGTTTGACCCCTCTATCTTATCTTGAGCAACAGGAAAACTGAACAAAAAAGCACCCCCCTCCCAAAAGCAGCTCAGGTCCACAGAACATATCTTCATAATGTACAAGGAAATAGCAGAAAAACAGAATTAATTATTTGCCTCAGTCATACCCACACCTGAAATATTCTTTAATGGTAGAGATTATGGGCAGGTAAAACAGATATCTGTGACAATAGATAAGATTGACAAAGTAAAGAGTAATAAATCACTGGAATTGGATGGCATCTACCCCAGAGTTCTAAAAGAACTATAACATGAAAACACTAACCTGTTAATAATATTATGTAACCTATCATTTAAAGCAGCCATGATTCCTGAGGACTAGAAAGTGGCAAATGTGATGCCAGTTTTTAGAAAGAGCTTCGGAGATAATCCAGGAAAATATAGACCTATGGGCTAGACATCAGTACCAGTCAAAATGAGAAAACCCATTCTTAAAAACAAAATCTCTGACACATAGAAAGACATGGCTTAATGGAGAAGAGTCAACATTATTTTAGTAAGGAGATGTTCTGCCTTACCACATTTTTTGAAGGCGTAAAAAAATGTAAACAATGATGAGCAGATTGATAAATTCAGTTTGGATTTTTAGAAGGCATTTGACAAAGTCCCCCATGAAAGACGCCTCAGGAAATTACAAAGTCATGGGATAAGAGGCAGTGATCTATTGTAGATTTGTAACTGGTTAAAAGGCTGGAAACAGAGAGTAGGACTAAAAGGATAGTTTTCCAAATGGAGAAATGTCATTAGTGGAGTACCACAGGGATTAGTGGAGTACCACAGGGATCAGTACCAGGACCTGTGCGGTTTAACCTATTCATAAATGATCTGGAAAAGGAAACGATGAGTGAAATGATAAGATTTACAGATGGCACAAAATTATTCAAATTTATTTTTTAAAAATAGTGGTTTATGAGAAACTGCAAAAGGACTTTGTAAGTCTAGGAGTCTGAGCAACTGAATGCAGATGAAATTTAATTTTGGAAAAGTGCAAAGTAATGCACATAGGGAGAAATATTTTGAACTACAGGTATATGATGCTGGGTTTGCTTTGGGACTCACAACCTAGGAAAAGGACCCATTGAGCAGGTCTAAAGTAAACTAGAGATGTGCATTGTTTTTTGTGTTCGTGTCATTCTTCGTTTTTCGGCCGCCATAGAAAATGTTGGGTTTTTTCGGTTTGGGTCTTTTTTTTTGC
Source organism: Rhinatrema bivittatum (assembly GCF_901001135.1). Lineage (NCBI taxonomy): Eukaryota > Metazoa > Chordata > Amphibia > Gymnophiona > Rhinatrematidae > Rhinatrema > Rhinatrema bivittatum. The sequence goes on along the minus strand of NC_042616.1, from coordinate 741,726,305 downwards.
GAAAAATCGATTTTTAGTTAGTGCGCGCTAACTCCCCGTTAGTGCGCGCTAACTCCTTGTTAGCGTGCACTAACAAAAACCTTTAGATTTTGTTACTTTTTGCTAGTTTTTGTTAGTGCGCGCTAACGGGAGTGTGGGTTTGCTAAAAATGTTATGGGTTCATTTAAAAGCCACTTAATGAATCATGCAAAAGATTAGCAATCACATAAAAGATGTCAACAATCATGTGATCACTCTATTTTCATACACAGGAACCCCAAAATATATTGGCTATGTAACATTAACATGCTATTTACCAAAGTCAAGCTAAATAGCTTAAATATGCTAAACTGAGCATCTACAGATTTATTTTTCTCTTTGTTCCTCCTGCTGATTTCTACTGGGTATACATCTAAACCTGGAACATTAGGTTGCTTATCAGTTTAAAATGGAAGGAGTGGGAGAGATAGTACACATTTGATAAGAGGCCAAGGTGAGTGAGTGATCTGGAAGAGCAGAAAACTGGCATGACTGCATATTTATAACCCTCTGTCTTATGTGTCAGTAAGGATCTACAAAGAATGGTGTCAGGAGACTCATGCAAGGGAGAAACCCAGGAAAGGATCTGTCTACCCTGAGTAAGAGAAATACTGGCATCTGACCATTATGATTACCCTGTAGTGTAGGCACTGCAGTGACTACACCAAATGATTTGGCATGCATAGACAAGACATGAGCTCTGCACTCAAATGAAAACAATGGTCAGCTGAAAAAAAATTGAGAATCAAACTGCTTTAATTCCTACAATGACAGCAAATATGTTTATCTTCTCTCAATCTATTATTTGGAAATATAATTCCCTTGTGTAAAGAATGGTGGACTTATTTTTGAAATACAAAAGTGTGTCTCCTTTGTCACCTCATCATTCTCTCCTTTTCCTCCTTACTTCCCCTGTTCTACTAATACTCTATGAAAACTTTCTTTTCAAATCAAATACGAGGGGAAGAGAATGACTGAGTCCCCCTGGCTAATCACTTGCCCATGGAAAAACCTCCTGAATCCTGAATGCTTTTCTAACTAGTTAGAGTATGGGGATGAGTCCACCACAAAAAAATGGCTGTCATTCACAGGCATTCAAAGGTCAGCAAATGAATAGGAAGAAGATGCAGCTTGCCAGATAGACCAAGCTACTAATTATTCTGATCTCCTTTTATCACTTTTGTGCAACTAAAGATTCACTGTGCTGAAGAAGGAATAGAATAACCACAGGGAACCCTTACTTGAAAAAAAATGGAGATATAGCAAAAGTAGTTGTTGGGTATGTCTGGCAGGCTATACTTTCCTCTTCTTAATGTCCTCTACTTCCTTGACAGACATCTGAGATATGCATGTTTTTGGTCTAGTTTTCCTCTACAGGGACCATAGAAACACAGAAACATAGAACATGACAGTAGAGAATACCATGCAGTCCATCCAATCTGACCATCCACATATCCTGCTCAGCTTTATTGTTTCTTCCTTTTGCTTGGAGATCCTCAATGTTTTTCCCATGTTCTCTTGAATTTCAATACTGTTCTTTTCTTCGCTACCTCCATAGGAAGGTCACTCCATGCATCTATCACACATTCTTAATAAATATTTTCTTAGATTACTCCTAAATCTATCTGCTTTCACCCTCATCCCTTGAACCTTCATTCCATAGTCCCCTTTCCATTAAAAAAGGTCCAGCTCCTGTCCATTTATCCCTTTAAGATATTAAAATATCCGTATCATATCTCCCCTTTCCCTTTTTTCCTCTAGCATATACATGCTTAGATCTTAAGCCTGTTTGAGAACAAAGATAATTGACCATTTTAGTAGTCACCCTCTGGACCAATTCTATCCAGTTTATATCCTTTCAAGGTGTGATCTCCAGAATGATAAAAATAATTTCAAACAAAGTCTCACCATGTACTTACACAGGGACAATATCACCTCCTTTTTTCTGCTGTCCATTCCCCTCCCTGTGTACCCAAGCATCCATTTAATTTTTACCATCACCTTATCTGCCTTTTGAGTCACATTAACATAATCTGATATGATCACCCCCAGATCCCCTTCTGTTTTATGCATAGAAGAACTTCACTCTGCTATACTGTAGTTTCCTGGGATTTCTGCAACCCAAATACATAACTCTGTAGTTTTATCATTAATTTTTAGTTGACAGACTCTAAACCATTCATCAAGCTTCACTAGAACTCCCCTCATGTTTTCTACCCCTTCCAGTATTTCTACCCTGATAACCCCCTTTTCCTCAGAGTGAACTCTGTTTACCATTATCTTTTTCCCTCCCATTCAACCAGTTTCTACACACTCAATCACTTTAGTGCCTATTCCTAAGGCACTAATCTTGTTTATACATCACCTGTATGGCACTCTCTTCTCTCAGTTGATCTCTTCTAGAATGTAGTAGGTCTTCCCTCTGCAATGTGAAGTAACATCCATGTGCTACGTTTTCTTGTATACCCCTAGGAAGCCAACAGGAGGAGTCAAGAGAAAAAGAGAACTGAGTATGCTCACTGTAATGTCATCATACTATTTAGCTTTCCCCTCAGTAATTAACAGGCTCTGAGAAAGGATTTAAAAAGTCATCATTTACCAGGTGCTTGTAAAATAACATGGAGGCAGGTCATAACATGCCATTTAGCATGAGGTCTGTAATTTCTCATTTGCCATTTGTATGCATTAAAATGCACATTTTGGCAGGCTCGTATTAATATCTTTTTGTATCATTTTAACATGCATGCTAAATTTTATTCCATATGCCCCAGAATGTAAAACAAGATAAAGATTTTACAATTAAAATGTGTTTGTTGATTGGTTCATTTTGCCCATCAGTCATATGATTTGGGATACAAAATGAAGGCATCAAAATAAATCAATGAAACAATGAGAAATGTTGAACAGTTGTTCTTACTGTTACTCTATTCATGTAACCTTGTATATTTGTAGCTGTGCAATGCGGTAATCCAGGAACATCTCCTAACGCAAAAGTATTTCGCATGGATGGCACAATGTTTCCTAACTCAGTAACTTATTCTTGCATGGAAGGATACATATTATCTGGATCTTCTGTCAGGCAGTGCACTGCCAATGGAACGTGGTCTGGAACCTTGCCTAATTGCACAAGTAAGTTTAATTTTTAATGAATAATTAAAAATTGCTACAATTAATGAATATGAAAAAAAGCAGGCTTAAAGTGACATTTTCCTGTAGAAGCCATTTTTTTTTCAAAGAATGGTATGGAGGCAATTTGTCTTCAAAGTGCTCACCAGGCTAATTCAAACAATCACAGCAAACTTTTATCAAACACATACACAAGAGGAGATGTAACCCCAATATTTAAAAAGGGCTCCAGGAGCGATCTGGGAAACTATAGTCCAGTGAGCCTGACTTCAGTGCCAGGAAAAATAGTGGAAATTATTCTAAAGATCAAAATCACAGAACATATAGAAAGACATGGTTTTAATGGAACACAGTCAACATGGATTTATTCAAGGTAAGTCTTGCCTCACAAATCTGCTTCAGTTTTTTTTGAAGGGAATAATTTACTTGTGGATAAAGGTGAACCGGTAGATGTAGTATATTTGGATTTTCAGAAGGCATTTGACAAAGTCCCTCATGAGAGGCTTCTAAGAAAACTAAAAAGTCATGGGATAGGAGGTGATGTCCTTTCGTGGATTACAAACTGGTTAAAAGACAGGAAACAGAAAGTAGGATTAAATGGTCAATTTTCTCATTGGAAAGGGGTAAACAGTGGAGTGCCTCAGGGATCTGTACTTGGACCAGTGCATTTCAATATACTTATAAATGACCTGGAAAGGAATCCGACGAGTGAGGTTATCAAATTTTTGGATGATACAAAATTATTCAGAGTAGTTAAATCACAAGTGCATTGTGATATATTACAGGAGGACCTTGCAAGACTGGAAGAATGGGCATCCAAATGGCAGAAGACATTGAATGTGGACAAGTGCAAGGTGTTGCATATAGAGAAAAATAACCCTTGCTGTAGTTACATAATGTTAGGTTCCATATTGGGAGCTACCACCCAGGAAACAGATCTAGGCATCATAGTGGATAATACTTTGAAATTGTTAGCTCATTGTGTTGCAGCAGTTAATAAAGCAAGCAGAATGTTAGGAATTATTAGGAAGGGAATGGTTAATAAAACAGAAAATGTCATAATGCCTCTGTATTGCTCCATGGTGAGACTGCACCTTGAATAATGTGTACGATTCTGGTCACCGCTTCTCAAAAAAGATATAGTTGCAATGGTGAAGGTACAGAGAAGGGCAACCAAAATGTAAAGGGGATGGAACAGCTCTCCTATGAGGAAAGGCTGAAGAGGTTATGGCTGTTCAGCTTGGAGAAGAGACGGCTGAGAGGGGATATGATAGAGGTCTTTAAGATCATGAGAGGTTTTGAATGAGTAGATGTGAAGCAGTTATTTACACTTTCAGATAATAGAAGGACTACGGGGCATTCCATGAAGTTAGTAAGTAGCACATTTAAGACTAATCAGAGAAAATTCTATTTCACTCAATGCACAATTAAGCTCTGGAATTTGTTGCCAGAAGATATGGTTAGTGCAGTTAGTGTAGCTGGGTTCTAAAAAGGTTTGGATAAGTTCTTGGAGGAGAAGTCCATTAACTGCTATTAATCAAGTTTCTTAGGGAATACCCACTGCTATTATTTGCATCAGTAGCATGGGATCTTCTTGGTGTTTGGGTAATTGCCAGGTTCTTGTGGTCTGGTTTGGCCTCTGTTGGAAACAGGATACTGGGCTTGATGGCCTCTTGGTCTGAACCAGCATGGCAATTTCTTATGTTCTTATGTTCTTATGTACAACAGATGAAACCTGAATTTTTCATCATATAAATCCCTTCCCTGTGGGAAATGCATGTATAATATGACAGTAACTTTGGGCCCAGGGATGCAGCCTTTTTACAACATAGATGTGTATATGTGACCATGTTATAAAATGGCCTGAACTCATGCACATGTGCACACAATTAAAAATGGATGCATACCTATGCGTGCACATTCCACTCCTACCACATTAGTGGTGAGATTTAAAAAAGGCATGCATGCCAACGCCATTACCAGTTTTCCCAGTTCATTTTGAGTTTTCCCAGGTAATGAATATTACTTCCAAACCCCTAGTTTAATTGCCTCCCTTTTTTCCCTATTAGCATCGACCCCTTAAACACCACCAATCTGCCTATTTCATTTTATTTTATTACTTACAAGTCCTCCATAGCAGAAGGAAAGTTATGCAGCAGGGGATTCCAGCGCACACCTGTGTGCATAAGGATTTATGTGCATATTTGCCTTTTTCACTATATGGAGATCAACTGATCCAGTCAGAGTAATCATGTAAGAATCTACTCCAACTAAGATAAGTCCCCCTGATGCAGGAGATCCAAAACCTCAACTGATGTTGAGGTTTGGTTCTCTTATTCCATTGTGATTGTCTTTTTTATGCCTTTAGGCTTTTTAAAATTACAATTTAAAAAATATGCGTTAAAAAATTGATTTGTGTGTTACTCACTATGCATGGTACCCTTGCCTTTAGGCATTTTTAGTTACAGTTTAAAAAAACTATGATCTAAAAATTAACTTGTGTGTTACCTACTGTGTGCGGCACCCTTTTTGGGCTGGGAGTGGATGTTTGAGTTGTCTGGGTAACCTTCTTACACTTGCACCCAGCTTGCTGACACCCCAGATTCTGATTCTTACAATTTGGAGGTGAAAAGTTTTCATCAAGCTGAATGTGCTTTTACTGATCGCCTTGAATTTGCACTGTGCCTTTTCATTGTGTGGTCTATTTTGCTATCTAGGTCAGTTTTTCTGGGATTTGGAATTTCAGATTCTTCTAAAAACACCGCATCACAAAATATAGAATAATGTTATGAACATGCTGAGCACATTGCAAATCTATCTTACAGTTTGCATATGTATTATTAGCCTATACTATATAAGCATGACTAAAATTGAACTTCAATTCATTAAAAGAAGGTTGTGGATCAAGAATAATGCAACATTACCATATAAAATACCAAGGATTACAGTTAATGCATATTTGTAATTGTACTATGCATATTTTGCAAACAAAAAGGTCAATTTTAAAAGCCCTAAGTGGGCCAAAGTTGGGAGATACACAAATGTGTCAGGCCAGTGCACCGCACAGATTTTAAAAAGCACACAAGTACTCGCTTATCTCCTGGTTCGTGTACAAATCAAAAAGTTAAAAAATGGGGTGGGGAGTGGGTGGTCTGGGCAGGACATAGACATTCCAGCAAGTTGCCTTGAAAAGTGTGCATCAGTATTTACGTGTGCAAGTGTGCGCAAGGGTCCCATACAGCATATCTTTACTTCTCCTATGGACTGCGTGTAAGTATTAAAATAAAATAAATGAGGCTAGTTAGCAGGGTTTTAAGGGGTGGGGCTAAAAGAGTAAAAGGGAGACATATTAAGTAGGGGGGTTAGAAAGTCCCATATTTTTCCTGGGTGAACTGGGAATAGACTGGGGACACTGATAATTGTGTCGGCACACGTGACTACTAAAATCACATCACTTCTGCGATACATATAATATTGCACACACATGTACACATGTACAGCCAATTTTATAGCATGTGTGCATATACGCGCTGCTGGATTTGTGGCATGGTGTGGAATCTTAGTCGCTGTGGCGATGACTCCTCCTATGGGGAGGGGCCCCGTGAGCAACCACAGTGTAGGCTAGACTCAGAGAGCAGACACTGGAGATGGAAAGCTTTATTGTACTGCTGTAGATAGATGGTAGTAGTGCAGGAAGCAATGGCACTGAAGTCCAGCAAGGTGCCAAAACGTTCAACAGTCTCAGAAGTAGAGTCTCACCCAGATGTTCAAGGTTGGTAGTGTTTCCACAGAGCGGGATAAGCCGAACCTGGTGGGTGGAAATGGAGAGCTGGATCATAGATGTACTCACTGAAAAGTAGTGCAGGAATCCTCCTGGTAGATGATAAAGGTGGGACCAGAGGTCCATGGTGCAGGATTTCCTGAGCTGGTAGGCCCTCAAGGAGCAAGTACCTGGAAGCGCAGATAATCCTGAAATGAAAGAAAGAGACCCCCAAGGAGTGGTTGTCTGAGTTAGTAGAAGAAACCCCGAAGGGTAGGTGGAAGCAAGAGGCCCCCGAGGAGCGGGTGCCCAGAGCTTCTTCAGGATTGAGAATCCCCGGAGGGTAGCAAGGAGTCTAAGTGTGCAGCTTAGAAGCAGATATAGCTAAACCGAAGTCCTTGCTAACTCGTTCATTAGGAGCAGAGCGGAGGCTTAAATTCCCAGAGGTATTGACATCATGCGGTGGGGATGCCCCCGATGTTCCCGCCATGACGTGTTGATAAGTGTAGGCAGCATGTGCACACACGCCCTAGGAGGACATGGGAAGGAGCATGGTGGATGGGGATGCCCATGCTGAATTGGAGACGCGGAGGGTTTCGGCACTCGGCACTGGAGGCAGTCATCTTACCCATGGAGAAGGAGAAAGGTAAAAAAGAGGTGAGGCAGAACGGTCACAGCCGTCTGTGACCAACAGACGCAACAGTACCCCCCTTCAAAGGGCCCCCTCCAGGACCTCTTCCTGGTGGACTGGGTTTTCGTGGGTGTGCAAGATGGAATTGACGTATCATATCCTTATCCATGATGTTGGCCAGAGGTTCCCATGAGTTTTCTTCTGGGCCATAGCCTTCCCAGGAGATGAGGTCCTTCCATGTCTTGCCTCTCTTATGGACATCCAGGTTGTCATCCACAGCATATTCGATCTTGTCCTCGGTGTCCAGATTAGTAGGTTCTGGGGTCTTTTTGGAGAACTCGGAGAGCAATAAAGGTTTTAACTGACAGACATGGAAGGCATTGTGTATCTTCTTTGATGGAGGTAGTTTCAAACTGTACGTCAGATTTCCCAATCTCCGAAGGATAGCAAAGGGTCCAACATAGCGAGGTGCAAAATGTGCTGAAGGTAGTTTAAGATGGAGAAACTTGGAACTCAGCCAGACTTTGTCCCCAGGCTGAAACTGTGGTGCCTCTCGATGGTGATCATTGTAGATCTTTTTTGCTTTCTGACCTGCTCTGAGGAGTAGCTCCTTTGTTTGCTTCCAAAGTTGAGATAACTCTGCTGCAGTAGCCTGTGTAGCAGAAGAAGCCACCAATAAAGGAAATGGCAGAGGAGGAAACGGTTGTCATCCATAGATGAGTTATAAGGGAGAAGTCCCCATAGAGGTAGCAGGATGTGAGTTGATAGCAAATTCTGCCCAAGGCAGTAGTTCAGCCCAGTCGCTCTTTCTTGAATTGACATAGGATCACAGAAATTGTTTCAGCATTCTGTTCATTCTTTCAGTCTGTCCATTAGTCTGAGGGTGGTAAGCGGAGGTTAAGTCCAAGGCGATGTCAAATTTTTGACATAAAGCTCTCCAAAATTTAGCAGTGAATTGTACGCCTCTGTCGGATAGAATATACTTACGCATCCCATGCAGGTGGAAAATGTGTTTAATAAAGAGTTTCGCTAACTCCACAGCAGAGGGTAATCCTGATAACACTACAAAATGTGCCATTTTGGAGAAGCGGTCAACTGTGACCCAAATTGTGTTGTTTACATTGGATAGTTGCAAGTCTACCACAAAATCGGTTGCTATATGTGTCCAGTGTTCATCCGGCACTGGTAGAGGTTGTAGAAACCCCAAGGATGTCCGGCTGGTAGCTTTTGCTTGGCACAAACAGCACAGGAACCCTCATAAGCTTGTATGTCTTTTTTCATGGTTGGCCACCAATAGTACCGCTGTAACATTGCCAAAATATGATTCTGTCCCGGATGGCCGGCCAGACGGGAATCATGTGCCCACTTCAACAGCTTCTTCCTTTGATTTCTGGCCACAACCATCTACCCTGCGGGTACCACGTGAGTAGCTGCAAGAACCACTCTCCCAGGATCAATGATATGACAGGGTTCGTCTGGCACATCCTGAGGGGAGAAGGTCCGGAACCCCCGCTGAACGACCTCCTGCAGTCGATCTCCTGCCGGCGCCATTTTCCGTATGAAAACGATTCGCGGCAAGAAATCGCTCCCGGAACCCCGCTGGACTCCCAGGAAACTTTTGGCCAGCTTGGGGGGGCCTCCTGACCCCCACAAGACTTGCCAAAAGTCCAGCGGGGGTCCGGAACGACCTCCTCCGTCGAATCGTTTTTGTCTATGGCCGCCGCCATTTTGCGGCAGCCATTTTGAAAAATGGCGCCGGCTGAAGACAACACGATTCTATTGAGGGGGCCGTTCCGGACCGCCGCCGTTCTGGACCACCGCCGGATCCCCAAGTAATTTAAAGCATTTGGGGGGGGGGGTTCGGGAGGGTGGGGGATTTAATTTAAAGGGTCGGGGGTGGGTTTTAGGGGGTTTTAGTGTGCCGGTTTTCCTGCCCTCCCCCTTCCCCCGATTTACGATTTTTTAACAATAAATCGGGGGAATTGGTAATTTATCGTGGCCCTAACGATTTTTTGACGATTTAAAATATATCGGACGATATTTTAAATCGTCAAAAAACGATTCACATCCCTAATAGGCTCTTCCTCTTCTAAGGAAGCAGGCAGTAGACTTGAAGCAATAGGCACAGGTTTAGGACGGTTAGCTCCCGCAGTGGACTTTTGTGGACTCTTAGCCTCCTGAGTTCAGTCTTGAATACAGCAGTTAGTTCTCCCAGCCAGTTGCATCAGAGACTCAAGGGTATCAGGCTAATCACGAGCCACCAATTCATCCTTTAAGCTAGAGTTCAAGCCCTCCATAAAGATAGCACGTAGACATCCAGTGTCCCAATGTAGTTCGGATGCTAAAGTCTTGAATTTGATCACATTGTCTGTGAGCGGCTTATTATCTTGCTGGATATTAAGCAAAGCTGATCCAGCGATGGTCTGGCAAGCTGGGTCATCAAAAACAGACTTTAAAAGTTTTACAAATCCTGGTAGGTCATTCAGGATAGGATCTTCATGTTCCCATAATGGTGAAGCCCAAGCCAAGGCTTGTCCTTCTAGAAAAGATAGGATGAAAGTGGTCTTGGATGCTTCTGTGGGAAAGAGGGTAGGCTGTAAGGAGAAATGCATGCTGCATTGATTAACAAACCTCTACATATCTTTGCTTCACCCGTGAAGCGGGTAGGTGTGGATAAAGGTACAGTGGTCTTGATGTTTACCACTGGAGACAACGATTCTTTCACTGGAGTTGTTGAAGTATTCAGTTGAGCATGCAACTGATTGAAGGCAGTAGCTAGGCTTTCCAGAGACTTTTGTTGCTCAGTGATCCACTGGGCTAGGCCAGGAATGGCCTGCAAGGCCGTGAGCTGAGCCGAGTCCATGGAGTTAGCAATCTGTTGGGTTTGCGGCATAGTGTGGACTCTTAATCGCTGTGGTGATGACTCCTCCCACAGGGAGGGGCCCCATGAGGAACCACAGCGATAGGCTAGACTCAAAGAGCAGTCACTGAAAATGGAAAGTTTTATTGTACTGCTATAGATTGATGGTACTAGTGCAAGAAGCAATGGCACTGAAGTCTAGAAAGGTGCCAAAACGTTCAACAGTCTCAGAAGTAGAGTCTCACCCAGATGTTCAAGGTTGGTAGTAAAATACTGCACGGAGCGGCAGTAGCCACAGAGGCATTCACGGAGCGGGATGCCAGTGGCCAGTGGTAGGTGTCCACCTTCATGGAGCGGAAGGATGTAGGGCTGTCATCTCCCAATTAAATAAAAAACAAAAACAAAAAACAAAACAGGGATGGGATCCATCAGGTCTAGAGGACACATATAAAGAGCAGGTAGTAAAATACTGCACGGAGCGGCAGTAGCCACAGAGGCATTCACGGAGCGGGATGCCAGTGGCCAGTGGTAGGTGTCCATATAAAGAGCAGGTAGTAAAATACTGCACAGAGCGGCAGTAGCCACAGAGGCATTCACGGAGCGGGATGCCAGTGGCCAGTGGTAGGTGTCCACCTTCACGGAGCGGAAGGATGGGGGGCTGTCATCTCCCAATTAAATAAATAATAAAAAAACCCAGGGATGGGATCCATCAGTTCTAGAGGACGCATATAAAGAGCAGGTAGTAAAACACTGCATGGAGCGGCAGTAGCCACAGAGGCATTAACGGAGCGGGATGCCAGTGGCCGGTGGTAGGTGTCCACCTTCACAGAGTAGAAGGATGAAGGGCATCCATCTCCCAATTAAAAAAAGAAAAGAAAAAAAGAAAAAAAAACAGGGATGGGTTCATGGGCTTATAGGTATTACCAATTATTAGGCTTTTCAATATTTGATGATAGTTAATGTGACTTTCAAGGCATTCTTCACTTTTGGTGCATGTCCGGCATGACTCCTTGCTTCAATGACAGGGGAAAAGAAAAACTGATACTTCACACATTTCCAGCATTGCCCTCTGCTTCATGGCAGAGAGCTATGCTGCCGCTTACCCAACTAATCAAACTTAATATTTCACTTGGAAGCAGCTCCAGCACTGCTCTCTACATTAATGGTGGGGGTGAAAAGGGAATTAGAACATAAGGTTACTAAGAGCCAAGAGAAACAGTTAAGTATGAGAACAAATGTGTGAAGCTTGCTGGGCAGACTGGATGGACCGGTTGGTCTTCTTCTGCCGTCATTTCTATGTTTCTATGTTTCTATGGTAGTGTTCCGCAGAGCGGGATAAGCTGAACCTGGTGGGTGGAAATGGAGAGCTGGATCATAGAGGTACTTACTGAAGAGTAGTGCAGGAATCCTCCTGGTAGATGATGAAGGTGGGACCCAAGGTCCGTGGTGCAGAATATTCTGAGCTGGTAGGCCCTCAAGGAGCAAGTACCTGGAAGCGCAGATAATCCTGAAATGAAAGAAAGAGACCCCCAAGGAGCAGTTGTCTGAGTTAGTAGAAGAAACCCCGAGGGTAGGTGGAAGCGAGAGGCCCCCGAGGAGCAGGTGCCCAGAGCTTCTTCAGGAGCGAGATATCCCGGAGGGTAGCGAGGAGTCTAAGTGTGCAGCTTAGAAGCGGTCAGAATAGCTAAACTGATCCTTGCTCACTCCTTCATTAGGAGTGGAGCAGAGGCTTAAATACCCAGAGGTATTGACGTCATGCGGTGGGGACGCCACCCAGGTTCCCGCTATGACGTGTAGATAAGTGTAGGCAGCATGCACGCGCATGCCCTAGGAGGCCATGGGAAGGAGCATGGCAGACAGGGATGCCCATGCTGAGTTGGAGACGCCGAGGATTTCGGCACTCGGCACCGGAGGTAGCCATCATACCCATGGAGGAGGAGAAAGGTAAAAAAGTGGTGAGGCAGAGCGGTCACAGCCATCTGCGACCGATGGACGCAACAAACACATATGCTATAAAATGGCTGCATCCATTAGCATGAACCAGCATACAAATGTACATGTTTGCCCACATGGCTATTTAATTTAAAAGTTACCGTCCCCTACATCTTCTCATTTGAAACAGTGAATTTTCTAAAGTTTCTAAGAATGCCACATTAATTTGTTTGTTTTTGTTGTAGTTCCTATATGTTTTTTCCCAATACAATTTAGCTTCATGTTAGTAACTTACTAATGTGAGATCCCTATGCAATAAAAATAAAATACAGTCAATTTTTGCATTTTGATTATAAATATATAAACCTATATCATATACTGGCTTGCTTTGTTTGAATTATATTATTTAAAAAAGAAAGCAGTCTGAAAGAAAATATTTTCTCTACAGTGGCTTTATCTTTTGCTATTTATATAAATGCTGCATTCATGCCATATATTAGTGTCTTTTTAACATACAAACTGTGAAGTCATTAGCAACAGTTGCAGCTTGTCACTTTTCAAGATTAATGTTCATGTTAGATGTGCACTAAGTGCCTGAATCAAGAAAATTGCTGACACCTGTTATAACACTTTACAGTAACAGGTTAGGTCTATGCAGCTGCAATTTACTGGATGACTGGAATGTCCTGTAATTTTTGCAGAACATTGCATTAGAGCAAATCAAGAAGCTCCTCTTACTTTTCAAAATGTCATTCCCCCATTCCCCCATTCTCCCTCCACCACCAGCACTACTGCCATTGTTGGCAATAAATTTTATGTTTGAATTACGATATTAGTGTTAAATCATTGCACTGACATGACATGAGAACATACAACCAAACTGTAATCTCAGAACTGGCAATTTGCATGTACTTGCTTTTGAGGTGCTCGATGCCATTTCAAAATGGGCATTGTGCCAAGATTCTTGTGAGACTGGGGCTAAGTTTTTTTCTTTGTCACCCTTGCATATGCATTTGTACCTGAGCAGTTATGTTTTTTCCTTGATACACTGTTCATTGTAATATCTAGATGCGGCATGTCTAGTTCTTGTTTATTTTATTTTATTTTTTTTTTAGCATGAGTTTTCTATCTTTGTTTTCCTGTCTAATGTGAATTTCAGTCTATATTAAGGTTTTCTGTTGATTAAATGGTTGCTTGGTAGATCTGGAATTCAGTGTTGCCTATATAAGGTTGACATATATAAACTGTAAACTTTATAAATAGAAAATTAATATAATAAAATGGGCAAAGTAAAATAATTATTTAAACAAATTATTTTGAATAATATTAGAAAGAGTTAAGTAAAAAAAAAGTGTTTTTCTGAAGGCCTACTTGTCTGACTTTTAATAAACTCCACATCACCTTACACAAGCTCTATTATTATTTAAAATTAGGATGAACCACATTGTTGGCTTTGATCAAAGGTTGTCATGAAGGGCTGGTGGTATTATAACTTATAATAGACCTGGCACCATTCTTGGCTAAAGTTATCATGTTTGTTTCATGTTCTCCAAGTAAAACCTTTTGGACAATTTTTTTTTTTTTTTTTTTGCTGCTCTGGTGCGCAGTTGTGAATTTATACATAATAATACTCTTTACATCACAATACAAATCTTTATAGTCTACTTGCTAGAATATTAATTACATTTTTAATAGGGGAATTACATTTTTCTTCATCTGAAACAGTGTGGCATCTTTCCGATTTCATGCAGGACTTCACTCTAGCTTTCAAAGTTTATACTTTCCTCTGCTGTATGTACATCTTGCAGAATATGAAAGTAGCGATTAGTGATAGTATAGGTCTGAAATATGTGAAGGATCTTGGCCCCACTAATAAAATCTGGAACTGTTTACATAATATATATATATTTATATTTTTACTCCAGCATATTAAAACAAAATCAGGATTATTCAGAAGCTGTAAAAAAAAAAAAAAAAGCACCAGTTCCATAGTACAGGATTTTCTATCTAGGCACTAGTGACACAAATTAATTACATAGTTGTCATGATACTTTGTGACAAGCCTGTTGAGCTATAATCTAATTTAACATGACCTAAAGTCATTGCTCCCCTATCAGAACAGTACATGCCTTAATTCAATTAGTTGAGCAATCGTCCATGGAATTCAATACCACAGATGGTATACATTTAAAAGTATTGCATATGCATATTGCAGCACTGTGACATTCTAGACAAGCACTTTTAAAATATTTTTTTGCACAGTGTCGCAAATGCTAGAAAATTATTTACTGGCATTTTAAAATTCAAAACTGTAATCTGTGGATAGAAACATAGAAGATGATGGAAGGTAAAGACCACAAGGCCCATCTAGATATACAAGACTTGATGTTAATTAGTGATTTAAATTATAGGAACAATTTGCATTCAGGGCAATATTGAAAAATAAACCATCTATGTAAGGGCCTCATATTCCAAGCGGCTCGCATGCGATAAGGGACCTTTCACACGCGAAAAGTCCCTTATCGCGTGCGATACCAGGATGGAGGTGGAGTCAGCCCCGGAAGAGGAGGAGTCGGGGCGTCACCGGGGCCGACTCTGCGCCGACACCGCGGACAGCGAAAAGGTAAGTGCCTTTTTGCTGCCTATTTCGCTCCCAATAGCTTCACCTTCTATAGTGGCGCTATTGGGTGTGAAACCGGCAGCGATCGCACCACAACGGTGCGATTGCTGCCGGCTAGTGCAGGCCTGCCCCCCCGTTTCGGCCCCCCACCCCTCATCTTCGAAAGTATTGCAGGCCTGCGATACTTTAGAAAATGAGGCCCTAAGTTAGCAAATTCTACCTCTACCATGTAAGTGGGGGAATTTTAATAGACGCGCACGCTGTTGCAATTACCAGTTTCCCCATTAACCAGCAGTTGGATGCAGGTTGAATAGGTGCTAATGAATCCCTTAATGCAATAAGGGGATTAGCGCCTATTCAATGCATGTCTAATGCAGAGTGAATCTAAAAGCGCTAATCACATGCAAATGTATGAGATTGAGGCTATTAGCATTCACTCCAGATGCAAAAAACAAAAATGTGTGTCTAGGATGCACATCTAGCGCTCAGTAATTAACGCCTGCCTGGAGGAGGAGGAAAAGTGAAACTAAATAAAGTTAAAATATAGAGAATAAAAGAACACTGGCAGTCAGGTGCAGGAAACAGACCTCGAATGACAAGCATCTGTTTCCTGAACCCCCTGACTGTGCAGCTGTGTGGCAATTAGGAAAACCGACCCAGATAAACTCGGCATCAGTTTTCCTAACCGGCGAACCACCGATGCCAATTGGGTTCATGTTAGCAAGGAGGCACTAAGGGCAAGCAGTTTTAGGCATCTGAGAGTTAAGAGTTTGTTGAATCCTTCTCTAAGGTGGATATGGTTAGTCCGGGTGAATTGAATAACCAAATTGGATGATCAGCTTTTTTATGATGTATTGGATTAATTGAATGTAAAACAGTTAGAGAGTCCATCAAGCTAGGTTGAGAGAACATTGTACAAGTCTCATCTTTGTGTGAGTTTCCTCACTCCGAAGGACATCAAACCTTCACAAGAGTGTACTGTTCTGTTCGTATGTCTCACTCTGAATGTAAAAGTGGCCCCTAACCCCTACACTACTACTTAAACCTCACCTCGAGTAACTAGGTGGTCTTCATATAGAGGTATATATACCTAACTACTAGAAGGCCCTTATATCAAGGTGTTCTCTCTCTCTCACTCTCTCTCTCTCTCTCTCTCTCTCCTGAAAACACTATTTGCAAAAACATCACAAAGTGTGATAAAGCCATATTGCACAGCTTAACACAAATAAAAAAGGTGTAGTTATTTCCCATGTTAAAACTGTGCAATATGGCATTGCAAAGCCAGTGCACTTTGCCAAAAACCCCCACCCCAAACTCCTCCCCCTTTTCCAAATTAGTATCGCACCAAGCGTTATGGTGTTTTTCATAGAGATGTGAATCATTTTCCATATCGTCTTAACGATAGAAATCGTGTGGCAGGGCAAGAAAATCGTGTTAGGCACGATTTTTTAGTTAAAAAATCGTTAAAAATCGTTTTTTCCGATTAGTGCGCACTAACTGGGAGTTAGTGCGCATTAACTGAAAATGATACAATTTGACACTTTTCAGGTCAGTTAAGGTCAGTTTAGGAATGAATATGAATTCCTATTGGCTGCCCTCTTATTTATTCATGTTACCAAGCTTCCCACTGACAGTATATGGGGGATGGGAAATGGAAACAGTTGGTAGCTTGACAAAACAAGTAATGTGATCAGTTAATGTGACTAGAACTTGTGCCCTAACCCTGATACCAGGGGTATTGTGATCTTCCTGCACACAGTGCCCTATCCCTATTAATACCAGGAGTGTTGTGATCTTCCTGCACACAGTGCGCTAACCCTGGCACCAGGGGTGTTGTGATCTTCCTGCACACAGTGCCCTATCCCTATTAATACCAGGAGTGTTGTGATCTTCCTGCACACAGTGCCCTAACCCTGGCACCAGGGGTGTTGTGATCTTCCTGCACACAGTGCCCTATCCCTATTAATACCAGGAATGTTGTGATCTTCCTGCACACAGTGCCCTAACCCTGGCACCAGGGGTGTTGTGATCTTCCTGCTCACAGTGCCCTATCCCTATTAATACAAGGAGTGTTGTGATCTTCCTGCACACAGTGCCCTAACCCTGGCA
The DNA here is from genome assembly GCF_901001135.1 of Rhinatrema bivittatum. NCBI lineage: Eukaryota > Metazoa > Chordata > Amphibia > Gymnophiona > Rhinatrematidae > Rhinatrema > Rhinatrema bivittatum. Next base: position 741,709,249 of record NC_042616.1, on the reverse strand, counting down.
CCAGGGGTGTTGTGATCTTCCTGCACACAGTGCCCTATCCCTATTAATACCAGGAGTGTTGTGATCTTCCTGCACACAGTGCCCTATCCCTATTACCAGGGGTGTTGTGATCTTCCTGCACACAGTGCCCTATTCCTGATACCGGGGGTGTTGGGATCTTCTTGCACACATCCCGGTATCAGGGATAGGGCACTGCATGCAGGAAGATCACAACACTCCTGGTATCAGGAATAGGGCACTGTGTGCAGGAAGATCACAACACCCCTGGTATTAGGGATAGGGCACTGCGTGCAGGAAGATCACAACACTCCTGGTATTAATAGGGATAGGGCACTGCATGCAGGAAGATCACAACACCCCTGGTTTCAGGGATAGGGCACTGTGTGCAGGAAGATCACAATACCCCGGAGGAGTGAGGGTCAGGCAGCTCCCCCCTGTCTGTGAAGCCAGCCTCTCACTAGTAATGCAGGGAGGGAGCTGTCTCAGACTTCACCATCCTCCCCCCCCCCCCTCACCCACACACCATTCACTAGCCTGGACATGGGGGAAGTCAGGAGTGAGGGTCAGGCAGCGCCCCCCTGTCTGTGAAGCCAGCCTCTCACTAGTAATGCAGGGAGGGAGCTGTCTCAGACTTCACCATCCTCCCCCCCCCCTCACCCACACACCATTCACTAGCTGGGACATGGGGGAAGTCAGGAGTGAGGGTCAGGCAGCTCCCCCCTGTCTGTGAAGCCAGCCTCTCACTAGTAATGCAGGGAGGGAGCTGTCTCAGACTTCACCATCCTCCCCCCCCCTCACCCACACACCATTCAATAGCTGGGACATGGGGGAAGTCAGGAGTGAGGGTCAGGCAGCTCCCCCCTGTCTGTGAAGCCAGCCTCTCACTAGTAATGCAGGGAGGGAGCTGTCTCAGACTTCACCATCCTCTCCCCCCCCCCCCCTCACCCACACACCATTCACTAGCTGGGACATGGGGAAAGTCAGGAGTGAGGGTCAGGCAGCTCCCCCCTGTCTGTGAATCCAGCCTCTCACTAGTAATGCAGGGAGGGAGCTGTCTCAGACTTCACCATCCTCCCCCCCCCTCACCCACACACCATTCACTAGCTGGGACATGGGGGAAGTCAGGAGTGAGGGTCAGGCAGCTCCCCCCTGTTTGTGAAGCCAGCCTCTCACTAGTAATGCAGGGAGGGAGCTGTCTCAGACTTCACCATCCTCCCCCCCCCTCACCCACACACCATTCACTAGCTGGGGCATGGGGGAAGTCAGGAGTGAGGGTCAGGCAGCTCCCCCCTGTCTGTGAAGCCAGCCTCTCACTAGTAATGCAGGGAGGGAGCTGTCTCAGACTTCACCATCCTCCCCCCCCTTTCACCCACACACCATTCACTAGCTGGGACATGGGGGAAGTCAGGAGTGAGGGTCAGGCAGCTCCCCCCTGTCTGTGAAGCCAGCCTCTCACTAGTAATGCAGGGAGGGAGCTGTCTCAGACTTCACCATCCTCCCCCCCCCCCCTCACCCACACACCATTCACTAGCTGGGACATGGGGGAAGTCAGGAGTGAGGGTCAGGCAGCTCCCCCCTGTCTGTGAAGCCAGCCTCTCACTAGTAATGCAGAGAGGGAGCTGTCTCAGACTTCAACATCCTCCCCCCCCCCCCCCTCACCCACACACCATTCACTAGCCTGGACATGGGGGAAGTCAGGAGTGAGGGTCAGGCAGCGCCCCCTGTCTGTGAAGCCAGCCTCTCACTAGTAATGCAGGGAGGGAGCTGTCTCAGACTTCACCATCCTCTCTCTCCCCCCCCCCCCCCCCTCACCCACACACCATTCACTAGCTGGGACATGGGGAAAGTCAGGAGTGAGGGTCAGGCAGCTCCCCCCTGTCTGTGAAGCCAGCCTCTCACTAGTAATGCAGGGAGGGAGCTGTCTCAGACTTCACCATCCTCCCCCCCCCCCCTCACCCACACACCATTCACTAGCTGGGACATGGGGGAAGTCAGGAGTGAGGGTCAGGCAGCTCCTCCCTGTCTGTGAAGCCAGCCTCTCACTAGTAATGCAGGGAGGGAGCTGTCTCAGACTTCACCATCCCCCCCCCCCCTTCACCCACACACCATTCACTAGCTGGGACATGGGGGAAGTCAGGAGTGAGGGTCAGGCAGCTCCCCCCTGTCTGTGAAGCCAGCCTCTCACTAGTAATGCAGGGAGGGAGCTGTCTCAGACTGGTATCAGGGATAGGGCACTGAGTGCAGGAAGATCACAACACCCCTGGTATCAGGAATAGGGCACAGGTTCTAGTCATATTGACTGATCACATTACTTTTTTTGTCAACTACCAACAGTTTTCATTTCCCATCCCCCCAACCATCACTTCAGTTGGAACCTTGGTAACATCAATAGATAAGAGGGCAGCCAGCCAATAGGAATACATATTCATTCCTAACTGACCTTTACTGACCTGGATAGTGTCAATAATTTGTATCATTTTCTGTTAGTGTTCCTGAGTTTCCATTTCCATTTCCCATCCCCCCAACCATCACCTCAGTGGGAACCTGGTTAACATCAATAAATAAGAGGGCAGCCAGCCAATAGGAACACATATTCATTCCTAACTGACCTTTACTGACCTGGAAAGTGTCAATTTGTATCATTTTCAGTTAGTGCGCACTAACTCGGAGTTAGTGCGCACTAACTCCCGTTAGTGCGCACTAACACGATTTAACGATTTTTAACGATAAATCGTTAGAATTTCTATTGTATCGTGTTCTATAACGATTTAAGATGATATTACAATTATCGGACGATAATTTTAATCGTTAAAAAACGATTCACATCCCTAGTTTTTCACATGCATTAAGGCATTTTTCGCATGCAAAAAACCCATAACGTGGCTTGGAAAATAACCCCTTTAGTTGGCTTGCAAATTCATTTTTGATTTGCTGATAAATCTAAGGAAACTTTTTTTTTTCAAATCTGCTTTAGATTTTTATAATTCCTTTCAAAAGATCAGATATGAAGAAAACTTCTGATGAAAGTGCACTAGCATTTCTGGTGAAATCTGAAAATTATTTCAAACTTGAACCAGGCTGTCATTCACTTCACTTGAATTGTTTGTGTATTTCTACTCCTAAATCATAGCCAAATGTTCTTTCCACTCCATTTCTCCGAAACACAATATCTTGTTTTTTGACTTTCTAAAATGCTTACTGAGACTGAAACCTTTTCATTCAAAACAATGGATAATTTTAAGAGAAGCCATGCTGACTATAAACAGCACATGACATTCTCTGACAAAAACAGTTCACAAAAATCATTTTGCTTGTTGAATATCGGTGATTGAAATGACATTTCCCTATTTGAGTTAAAAATAGTTTTTTAGCTGAAAATGAAAATCTTTTATTTTCTAAATCTTTGTTTTCATCACTAGAACTGAGTATCAGTTTAAAAAAAATGAAATAAAATATTAAGATAAAGTTGTCATAATATGACAAGCCCATTGTTGCATTCAAGTTACAGTTTGTATTCATGTAGCTGGTATGATTACCAACATATTTTTGATCCATTTGAAGTATATGCTTGTTTCTTCCTATGACTTTATACATATTTCTATTTGAGTATAAATCGTCAAATGCATATTTTTCTCATTGACAAAGTTGCATTATTATTTTTTTTAACCATTTTTTCTTTAACTTCTTCACTTACAGTAATCAGTTGTGGGGATCCAGGTATACCAGCTAATGGCATTAGATATGGAGATGATTATATTGTGGGACAGAATGTTACTTATATATGCCAACCTGGCTACACAATGGAACCCAAGAGCTCCAGAATACGGACTTGCACTATTAATGGCACTTGGAGTGGAGTAGCTCCAATTTGTAAAGGTATTTTCTTTTCTCAAGGACATTTGTATTTTTTTCTACTTCTGTTTCAATTTTGCATTCAGTAGAAGCAGCCAAAACATTATTCATAATAGCAAACTCAAACTGTGCATTTGGCTGTGAAACACTTGTTTGTTCACTTACTGAAATGTAAGCAGGTGGTTTTGTGTTTGTGGGTGAGGACAGTTTATGTACAGGATCTCATGGATATGGTTAAAAGGATATTTTTGTGACAGCCTGAATTGAATATCTGTGTTCTTTATCTGTGGGAATCCTGCTAAAGCATTGTCTTTACTTGCAAAATATTTCATCCTAATTCAATCAGCCAAAACATGGGAACCACTTCATATTATTTATCCAGCCAAAAGCTAACTGCAACATCTTGCACTATTAAGCAGAGATGTCCAAATCATCCTAGATATACAATTTGACTGTTTATTTGAATATTTCTACAATGTGCGATCAGTGCATGACCATGAAAATTGGATGAATCTTTCCCTTAGTGAATTAGTCATTGTTTATTTATTTTTTTCTTACAAAATAAGCTTCATAGTTTTATATTGATTTTATAAAATAAAAATTCCCTATTTTATGATAATTGGCATGGAAAAATTCAGCCAAAAAAAGGAAACACTGTTATTGACCAAATGGAATAGAATGGCAATAAGCAGCACATTCTCTTCTTCCTAAGTACTAGGCTTGTTGGAATTCATGATGGCCACCATGGCCAAGAACTAGAATGAAAAGGTCATAGCTGAGCTTACATTAGTAGCATTTATGTCATATAAACAACATGCTACCAATAACAAAATGTTTCATGCAGAACATACAGTATTTTCTGGACATTTCAAGCAACATTTAAAATTTAACACAAAACCTTTACTGCAGTTACCCTTCTAGACATTTAGCAGTTAAACATCATATAATCTACAGTATTGTCCTCCAGAAAGGTTAGATCAGCATTTTTTTTTTAATCTAGTAACCAGGTGCCAATTACATATTGCAACATCTGTGCCTAATTATTTTTAATGTTATTACAGCTGTAACCTGCCTAGCTGCCCCCCAAATCTCTAATGGAAAGTTGGAAGGAACAAATTTTGATTGGGGATTTAGCATTAGCTATGTCTGTTCCCCTGGCTATGAGCTATCTTTTCCTGCAGTGCTGACCTGCGTTGGGAATGGAACATGGAGTGGTGAAGTACCCCAGTGCTTGCGTGAGTACTGTCTTTCTATTTGTTCAGCCTTTTCCTTTTTTTTATTACATTTCCTTCTGTTAACAATGTTAAGTTATCTTATACTTACTTATGTTTTTGAAAATGATCTTTATGGTACTTTTGAAAACTGGCCTGGTCTTCTTGAAGAAACTTTTACAACCATATATTCCTCTATACTTATTGTGATTATTCAAATTAATGCTTATCATCTTTAACTTTAAGTTCTGTTGGCTTCAAATTATTCACAATTGGGCTTTTTCAGTGATTACTCCTCACAGATGGAATATGCTTCTTCTTGCTATTGAAGAGCCTTGGGAAAAAGGTTACAACTTTTTTTATATAAGGCCTGTCTTCTTGTATAATGCTCTATTCCACAGTATTTATATCTTATATATAAGGCAGGAGCTCATTACTAACACCTAGATAGTTGCAAATTGATTATCATTGGATAGGGAACATTACTTATATTTTAGTTCTTGTTATTTAATATTTGAAATATGTTTACAATTGTCAGTGTGTCAATACAAATGAAGGCCTATGTTTATTTGTGATCCGCTCATAATAAAATCAACTGCATAGACAGAATATACAATTTTTTAATAAACAAATAAATAAATAATATTTATTTATTTATTTATTCATTCATTTATTTATTTTATATACCGACATTCAATTGAGATATCACATCGGTTTACAGGTAACTGGGCGGATAGGGCGAGTTCTGCCCTATTTTACATTATAACATGATAACAAGGTAACAAATATAACATGGTAACAATTATAACAGGAATATATGGAAAAAATAATATTATGGCATATAACTTATGTACATTATGTCTTGATGATAAAATAATTTAGGTATCAGGTTTGATTGGAGGAAGTAAGGGGAGGGTGGGCAGGGGGGGAGGGTCGGGGGAGGGAGGATAGGAAGGAGGGATGTAAAGATTACATCGAACCTCTGTTCCTGCTGTGCACATCAGTTAATTACTTGGTGTCAGTTGAGGTTTTAAAATTGATTGGATACAGTCATACCTGCTGAAAATGGAGACGGTATTGTAATTAGATACATAAAAACCTGATAAGTATATCTGTAGCTTTGAAGGTGGCCCATTTGTGAAATGGCAGGGACCAGGACAAGGATGATATTTGGTTCATCATTTTACTGTCTTTGGGGCCAATGCAATATGGTGCGCTGAGCCGAGTGCACTCTTAACGTGCAGTTGGACGCGGGTAGAATAGGCGCTAATCAATCCCCTAATGCAATAAGGGGATTAGCGTCCATTCAATGTGCATTTGCATGTGAAGAGCGCTATTACATTCACTCCCGATGCAAAAAGAAAAAGGTGCATCTCCGACGCACATTTAACTGTCATCTATTAATGCCTGCCAGGAGAGGCGTTAATTGATGTGAGTATCGAAAAAAGAAGAAAAAGAAAAAATACAAGAAAATAAACTTTTGTTACCGGCAGACAGCCACGAAAACCAAAGCTGATAAACCCAGCATTGGTTTTCGTGACTAGGTCACTGAAAACTAATCCCGAGTTTATCAGCGTCGGTTTTCCTTAGCGGCGGACAGCCACAAAAACCGACGCCAATAAATCCGGCGTCAATTTTCATGACTGCCGTATGGTCACCCATCTCTGCTTCCTCCCCGCCTTTCTTTTTTCTCTCTGTCACTTCCTCCTACCTCGCGCCTGCCCTCCCCGTCTTCTCTTGACAGTTTTGGTGATTTCCTGCTGTCCGGGGCTTCCTGTTTAAAAGAATGACACAGAAGCAACAGCGGATGCCTTGCTCCCCTCTCCCTGGCCCCTGCTAAGGGGGTGTCTCACCGCCTTTTCTTCCGGGGACCGCCCACCACAGCCCGAGAACTCCACTTCCACCACCGCGGGTCTCCCTGGCACCATCCCTGCTTCCTCCCCTGCTTTTCAATAAAGGCTGACAGACACTAGCCTGATCTGGTCACGTGGAATGCCATGCAATAGAGGGTTTTAAAGGGAAACCAATGCCGATAAACCCGGATGGTTTTAAACCAATGCCGGGTTTATCGGCGTCGGTTTTCATGACCGCCATATGGCAGTAAGGGAAACCGATGCTGCTAAACTTGGCATTGGTTTAAAACCAGCCGGGTTTATCGGCGTCGGTTTCCCTTACTGCCGTACGGTGGTCACGAAAACCAACACCGGGTTTATTGCCATTGGTTTTCGTGACTGGCATACGGAAGTTAGGAAAACCGTTTGGGTTCACGTTAGCAAGGATGCACTAAGGGTCACAAGCGACCCTTAGTACATCCTTGCCAATGTGACCCCCTAATTTGAATATTGCATGGTGCCCCCTTTGGGGGGGGGCCATGCGCGCATTAAGAGAGTGGGCGCTGACTGTTCAGCGCCCGCTTTCTATGCACCTTTATTGCATCGGCCCCTCTTAGTGCATTGGTAGCTGGAAAGAAGGATTTTTCATGTGCAGTTACTCCTATAGAAGATGGCATAGCTGGGACTTAGCAGGTTCTAAGATGGTGATAGTGGTTGGAAAATAGTTGCACTATATTTAGTTGAATTGGTGGAAGACAGAGGTTTTTACTTTCTATGTTAGATCAGACAGGATGGGATCAGAGGGTTTGCATATTCTGTTCTGTTTAAGGCATGTGGACATGCAAGATTCTATATAGCTGAAACCAGGGTTAGATTGAATGTGGCATTTCTGTGTGATGCTTTGGTTAATGAGTGTAGCACTAGTGAGCAGCTGTTATTAATGGTCTAGCAGGGGATTCAATTGTTGGCTCACATTGATGTAGTCATTGTGTTTTTGGTGTGACAGTGACCTGGTTTGATGATCTTATTGGTTTTTGATTGATGCCATCAGGATAAATTTACCCATACTCATGTTATGGATACATTAAACCTTAATTTGTCAGTTTGCTAAAGATCTGAGGCTGAAATAAAAGGGGGAGGGTGGCATTCCTTGCAGAATCAAATATTATGAGGGTAAACCATGATTAATTATTATTTGTATTCCCAGGACAGATATCACATCTGGTTCTATTTTGTTGGTTTTCAAAACTGGGGCCATAAAACAAAATTGCTTTTGATTGGCAAGTGAATGCCTGACCAAATGCAAATTTCCTTATCTATTCAGAGTTTAGATAGTAAATGAAACAAAAAATGCTAGGATGTGTAGAAGAAAAAAAATGTTTTGGTTCCATCATTAGTTTCATTCGGACCCAAATTTATTTCATTAATTTTAGTACAAAAAACCCCCCATGTGTTTATTCATTTCATTAGTTTTTTTCTTTGCCTTTAAAAACAATGGGGAAGCATTGTGATCTAATTCTGGGCTCCATAATAGTGATTTTCTTATCAATTCTAATGAAACTTGTGGGAAGAAACAAATAGAAGGGGAAAAGAGCTATAAGAAACTGAGACTGTAGCAAAGTGGCACCAAAAGTGGCATAAATAGTAGCCTAAGGCTCCACAAAGGGGCAAAAGGGCACCAACATTTGCAGATGATCTCCAAAGCACTCTGAGAGGAGCAAAGAAGCAGCAAGAGGAGGAAGAACATCCCAAGGTGCAAAAAGAGATTGCCAACACCAGTGATGTGAACACTTGATGGCATTACGAAAGGCAAAGTGGCATCAGTATCCTAAGGCACCATGAAGGTGGAACAAAACAGAAAACATGGTTGGAAAAATCTCAAGGTACAGATAAAGGGACCAAAAATCAAACAGAGTGGTATCAAGATTTCAAAAGCATTGGAGAGGTGCACAGCAGCACCCCAGATTGGCAAGAAGACCTCAAAATGTAAGAGCTGGAGAACGACAAGAAAGTATAGTGACCGGAAGCAGCTAAGAACCCCAAGGTAAAAAATGTGTGCATGTCAGCAAGGCTGAAGAGAACAAGAATCTGAAGGTATAGGATGAGGGGATAGCATTAAGGCAGAGTGGCATGGGCAATGCCAGTCATTTTGTTCAAACATATAGGTAACCGGAGAGGGAGATGCTTCTCCCTGACAAAGCACATGTCTGATCCTGCAGTCCAGTAGCATATGTTTGTGTCATAGAATAAACCATGGTATGCAGTTAGATATGCAGATAGAACTGCAAATGGGCCATGAAATCAGTTACGGTCAATGGAGTGGTGCAGCAAGTATGCAGAACAATAGATAGCCATGGAAAGTGCAAGAGATAGCAAGAAAGTGAGTACCATAGAGGAACAATGGTAATAAAAGTCTGAGGAGCATCTCAGTAACTTTGCAAAATATGCATGTATAAGGTAGATATGTGCATTTGTTTATAACAAATTAGGCAATTTCAACAAAATTGCCTAATTCATTGTGGTTCGGGAGGACCTGAACCACGAAATGGATTTTCCCTGAGCTTCGGGGAAAATTCGTTTTTTTGGTTAGTGCGGGGGGAGGGGCACATGTATTAAAAAAACCCCCAAAAAACCCACCCCAGCCCTTCAATTTTACTTTCTTACACCCCCCCACCATCTTACACCCCCCACCATCCCGATCCCTCCCCAAGACTTACTAAAAGTCCCTGGTGGTCCAATGGGGTCCCGCGAGCGATCCCTCCCTCCATGCCGTTGGGCTGTCGGGCCTGCTATGACTCAAAATGGCGCCAATAGCCTTGCCCTTACAATGGTAGGAGCCATGTGACAGGGGCTGACCAATGGCACTGGTAGCCCCTGTGACATCATAAGGGCAAGGCTATCGGCGCCATTTTGAGTCATAGCAGGCCTGACAGCCTGATGGCATGGAGGATCTCTTGCGGGACCCCGCTGGACCACCAGGGACTTTTAGTAAGCCTTGGGGAGGGATCGGGATGGTGGGGGGTTATAAGAAAGTAAATGTGAAGGGTTGGTGTGTTTTATTTTTACGATTTGCGGGTTTTTTTCCGATTCGTGTTTTTTTTTTTTTTAATTTGTTTTTCTGGTTTCGGGTTCAGGTTCTAGTTTTGTTTTTGGCGAAAAACGATCCGTGGGAAAACGAGTTTTCCCATGAAGCGCCTGAACCGAAACCCGACCCAAGCCAGAAAAATGAAGCTCATCTCTGGTATAGGGCAGGATGAAAAGTAGGCAAGTACAGTAGGGGAAGAGGATTTGGCAAGAACTTGAACACAGCTGAAAAAGTGGAGAAAGACCCCTAAGGTGCCAAGACTGGCTTGGAATGGCAGCGGCAGCAGTGGTATTGGTATATTTTAAGAACTGGAATGGTAGGAGCAGAGCAACACAGCAAGAAGTTAACCATAACATCCCCAAAGATGATTACCATTTCTTGCACATGCACAGAGCAGTGGACCAAGCATGGACCAACCATAATGAGGCAATAATAGCTTGGTGCAGCAGTAGCAGAAGTGGTGTTAATAATTTTTAAAAACTGGAATGGTAGGATTAGTGCAATGCAGTGGGAAGTGTAGCTGTAACACCCCCTAAAGTAGTGGTGTTGTCAGTGTCATGTCCATGTAGCATTTGTAAAATACCTATGCAGGCAGAAAATGTAGCATTCTTAGGGACTGCAAAGTTTATTTGAAATTATACTCCAACACTTATATCACTGCACTGGCTACCAATAAAATTCAGGATAGAATACAAAATACTATCCATACTACATAAAATTATATATGAAAAACAAACAAACTGGCTAAGATCCTCCATAAAAATGCACACTTCAAACAGAAATCTCAGATCAGCAAATAAAGGACTTTTAAAGACGCCACCTACTCATTCCAAACAATTCACCTCAACTCAAAAGAGAGGAATCTCTCTAGGAAGCCCTAAACTCTGGAACACCCTCCCAATCGAACTCAGAACACAAGAAAACTTAAAAACTTTCAAAAAAGATCTAAAAACATGGATGTTCACCAAAGCATACCAACTCACACAATGAAGTAAAAACTCCAACCCCCTCCGGTTTAACCCTAGGAAATCTGGGATCTCAATATAAGATTATATTATAACAAAGAATTGAAATATGTAAAAACTGATCAACAAATAATTTTTGCAAATTGATGTCTCTAGGTTAACAATCATTTGAACCTGTTTTGGAAACCTTGTTAACTATCGTAATTTTGTAAACCATCATATTTTTGTAAACCATTGTGATGACAAAACCGAATGACGATATATAAAACTTGATAAATAAATAAATAAACAAAGGATCATGATTGTTTAGATTTGGTTGGAGCATGGCATGTTGAAGCTGGAAGTGTCAGGCCCCATTTGTTGGGTTGGAGCAAGACAGGCTTATGCAGTATGGGATAGATTTTCAAAGTCTTACGTGCGTAACCCCGAAAACCTGCTCCTGCGCATGCCAAGCCTAATTTGCATAGGCTCGGCGGCATGTGCAAGCTCCAGGACGTGCATATGTCCCGGGACTTTGAAAAAGGGGAGGGAAGGGGGTGGGGTCGTGGATGTGGCGCCGATCCGGGGGCGTGACAGAGGCCTCCAGCACAGCGGCTGTGCCAGGGGTTGGTGCGCCGGCAGCTGGCCGGCACGAGCAAGATATGCCTGCCAGAAGCAAGCATAAATAAGTAAAACAAGATAGGGGGGAAATTTAGGTAGGGCTGCAGGGTGGGTTCGATAGGGAAAAGGAGGGGAAGGTGGGGGGGAGCGGAAGAAAAGTTCCCTCCAAGGCCGCTCCGATTTCGGGCCTCCCCTTGGGCTCGGCATGTGCAGAAATATACCCTCTGCATGCAGATTTTAAAATCTGCCCCTTTATGTCACTCCTCAGTTGATATGGTTGCAGCATGGCATGCTGAATCTGGAAGTGTCAGGCTCAAGGGGTTGTGGTTGGAGCAAGACAGACAGAGTTAATTAACTCTGGCATGACCCAGCAGATAGCATCAACTGAAGAAGAAGATGCTCAGAGATGCTCCGAGGCCTGCACTCTGAGCCTAGGCCTAACCCTGGGCTGAGACCCAGGCATCAGGACATGGCCTCCAGACCAGGCCCCGGCATCAGGCTTGGATCCGGGCTGAGTCCCATCATTAGTACTGGCCTCTGGGCATGGCCACAGCATTGGGTATGGGCGTGGGTTCTGGCCTAGGCTGAGGCCTATTTGTCAGGACCTGTTCTCCAGTATGAACCCCAGCTTTGAGCCTGGATCTGTATTTAGGCCCTGGCATTGGGATCTGGTCCCCGGGATGGACCCCAAATTCAGATCTGGACCCAGGATGTGATGTACACAGCCTTTAAGTTGGGCCCTGGCATTGGGCCTGAGTCTGGGTTGAGGCCCTGGTGTTGATCCTTGGTTCAGTTTGAGGCCTCAGACCTTCTAATCTAGGTTACAATGTTGGACCTGAGCCCTGGCTCTGGCCCAGGCTAAGTAGAAGTCTTCAGTCTTGCATAAACCTTGTTGGTGGATCCCCACTGGGTAAGTAGGAGCCAAGAGGATCCTGGTCCTGGCAATTTTTGGAGTGGTTGGGAGACACTAGGAGGCCCCTTTATTTTTTTTTGGGCAGTTTTTTGGGGGGATGTTTAATGTTTAATTTGTTTGGGGATTTTTTTTTGCACAAATGTATCAAATCAATCATTCCATGAACTGAAATTTGTGGGAAAACAACTCATGAAAATAAACAACAAAAAAAATTCAATGCACACCTCTACCTTAGTAATGGTGTTTGGAGCGAAGGAAGCAGAGAAACTCAGTGGAATCTTGCCCAGTGATGGTTATTGTGGTAAAGCAGGCAGAGGAACTCAGGGGAGTCATGCCAAATATCACCACTGGGGAATGACTCCACTGACTTCCAGTGTCTACAGTACCCCAAAAGCTGATACCACCATTGAAACATGATTCCATTTAATTCCCATGCAAGTTTCACCCCAAAGAGTTGTTAAGGCAAGGCACGTATGTGGTATCAGTAGAGTCATGCCTCAGTGGTGGTTTTTGGCCCCAGTGTTGTTGTTGGAGATTTATCAGGATTAAGTAGGATTTGCTAAGCCCCCGTATTATTGTTGGGACATATCTGGAGGAAGCCGGAGGGATGAAAGGGCAAGGCAGGCAAATGGTGTCAGTTCATGTTGGCACCAGGGGTGGTAAGATGGGCAAAATAGGCAGATGCTGTGAGTTCATATTGGCCCAAGTGATGGTAAAAAGGGCAAGATAGGCAGATAGTGACAATGCATTTGGGACCCAGTGGTGTTTTTTGAGTCATGGCAGGAGAAAGAAGGATGAGTGTGGCCGAAATGACAGTTTTGGGACAGAGCAGGACTCAGCATTGAGGGTGTTCTAGCACTTGGACTGGTATCTTCAGCCTGGGAGGAAGCAGCAGTGCATCTGTGGGAGTTTGGCCCAAATGAAAGTGCTGGGGACACAGCAGGACTCAGCATTGGGTGTGTTCGGTCCTTTGGAATGGCATCTCAGGGGCAATCCGGGGAACTGTAGACCAGCGAGCCTGACTTCAGTGCAGGGAAAAATAGTGAAAACTATTCTAAAGATCAAAATCGAAGAGCATATAGAGAGACATGGTTTAATGGAACACAGTCAACATGGATTTACCCAAGGGAAGTCTTGTCTAACAAATCTGCTTCAGTTTTTTTGAAGGGGTTAATAAACATGTGGATAAAGGTGAACTGGTAGATGTAGTCTATTTGGATTTTCAGAAGGCGTTTGACAAAATCACTCATGAGAGGCTTCTAAGAAAACTAAAAAGTCATGGGATAGGAGGCGATGTCCTTTCATGGATTACAAACTGGTTAAAAGACAGGAAACAGAGAGTAAGATTAAATGATCAATTTTTCTCAGTGGAAAAGAGTAAACAGTGGAGTGCCTCAGGGATCTGTACTTGGACCGGTGCTTTTCAATATATATATAAATGATCTGGAAAGGAATACGACGAGTGAGGTTATCAAATTTGCGGATGATACAAAATTATTAAGAGTAGTTAAATCACAAGCGGATTGTGATACATTACAGGAGGACCTTTCAAGACTGGAAGATTGGGCATCCAAATGGCAGATGAAATTTAATGTGGACAAGTACAAGGTGTTGCATATAGCGAAAAATAACCCTTGCTGTAGTTACATGATATAGGTTCCATATTTGGAACTACCACCCAGGAAAAAGATCTAGGCATCATAGTGAATAATACTTTAAAATTGTCGGCTCATTGTGCTGCAGCAGTCAAAAAAGCAAACAGACTGTTAGGAATTATTAGGAAGGGAATGGTTAATAAAACAGAAAATGTCATAATGCCTCTGCATGTTTAAGACTAATCGGAGAAAATTATTTTTCAGTCAACAAACAAGCTCTGGAATTTGTTGCCAGAGGATGTGGTTAGTGCAGATAGTGTAGCTGGGTTCAAAAAAGGTTTGGATAAGTTCTTGGAGGAGAAGTCCATTAACTGTTATTAATCAAGTTATTTAGGGAATAGCCACTACTATTAATTGCATTGGTGTTTGGGTAATTGCCAGGTTCTTGTGGCCTGGTTTGGCCTCTGTTGGAAACAGGATGCTGGGCTTGATGGACTTTTGGTCTGACCCAGCATGGAAATTTCTTATGTTCTCAGACCTAGAAAGCAGCAACAGTGTATTAATGGGAGTGTGTCCCAACTCACAGTGATGGAGACACAGCAGGAATTAGCATTGGATTATTTTGGCCCTTTGACTGGCATCTCGGGCCAGGGAAGCAACAGTAATGAGTTTGTTGGAGTGTGGCACAGTTGATGATGATGGGAACACAGTAGGGCTCCACATTCAGTGTGTTCTGGCCTTCAGAATGATATCTCGGTCCTGGGAGGCAGAAGCAGTGTGTTTGCAAGAGTGTGGCCCTACTGATGGTGCAGTCAATCACTGGATGTTGCTGGATGCTAAATGTAGGCCCCATTGCTGGTATTTGAGACCTGGAAGGCAGACAAGCAGAGCAGCTAGAAGACCTTCAAATTGCTTTCATTCTTCTTGCCACTCACATGGCAGTTCTGCAAACTCTAATAAAAGCAGATTAATTTTCAGGAACACTAGCTTTTCCATCAAGTGTGATGACAGCCTTGAGCAATGAGGGCTTATGATGTACCCTGTCATTAAAAACACTCTTTCACTGGGCACACTCATTAGCGGACAAGAGAGATAAAGCTGATCTACTCTCGCTCTGTCTGGCCAGATGCTGGACTTGTGGGATCAATGTGCCAGTCTGGATGTGACTATGGCAATGATTGTATGAACTGAAAATTACTTTTCTGCTGAACGTGGTCCTGGAGGGCACTTTATAGTTTGGTGCTAACACCTGCCACAAATGCCTGAAACCTACATTCTCCACTACCTGCAGGGGCTGATCATCTAAAGTGATCATCTTTTCAATGTTCCTGGTTACCACTTTGGATGCTGCCTGGCTCTTTCTCTGAGATGGCACAACTCAACAACACCCCATTTCCTCCATTGTGGGATGTTGCTTCCAATGTATAGCTGGGGTCTGCTGCAGATTGATGAACACTTGTCCTCTTTTCAAATAGTGTCCTCTTGCTTAGAGAAAAGGGTCTCCTGACTACTGCTACTACAATCCACAGCTGCATATTAAAGGGCATGCTGCTTCTTCAGATGAAACTTCATCCCAAAATTACTTAAATGAGCCAGTTGCTTCTCTTGCCTGATCTACTTTGTGCAGTAATTACAACAAGCAAAGCATGGTCTTCTCTTGTTTGAAAATGCCTCCAGGTTACATATTTCTTTCATAATCTTATTTCTTTCATAATCTTTTGCCTCTGTCTGCATCCTTGGAGTTGGATTTGATGGTACTGAAGTGGTGATGGAGACAGATGGACCCTGAGAAATTGTC
The DNA here is from genome assembly GCF_901001135.1 of Rhinatrema bivittatum. Classification (NCBI taxonomy): domain Eukaryota; kingdom Metazoa; phylum Chordata; class Amphibia; order Gymnophiona; family Rhinatrematidae; genus Rhinatrema; species Rhinatrema bivittatum. The sequence continues at coordinate 741,693,398 of NC_042616.1, read as the reverse complement.
CGATAAAACAAGAGGGTAGGCGATCTAAGAAAGCCGCAGGTTTTTGCATTTAGGAAGGAGACCCGATTGCTGCTCAAATGCACAAAAAATGCTTTGATAATCTCTATGGTTTGAGATCACAATCATATATTCTCAAGAGATATTACATACAGCCCCTGAGGCAGCCTGAGGCAGCTCCATTGTGTGGGCGAAACTCGGCCTGAGTCGGGCTTTATATTGGATCAACGAGTCTCCATAATAAAGATTCTAAACGGACATTATTTGGCATCTAATCTATTTTGTTGCCCCTGAGAAATTGTGACAGAGGATTCACTCATCCTCTGTTCCTGCACTATAACTGTTGCCTGCTCTCCCTCACCAACATCAGCACCTGCCTCTCTCTCCTTCTTCACTGAAGTGGAAGCTAAAGTACTGACTAATCCTCCTAATACAGGGTCTTTAGCTAAGAGCTCACCCATCTCTGATTCAGGAAATCTTTTAAAGGGAGATTTTTCTAACTCTTAGTCAGAGGAAGAGGCTGACAAAATTGCATTTACTGACTCCTTCACACTAATGGATTGAAATGCTGGTGCTTGAGATTTTAGCACTTGCAATTCTACTTCTAGTGGTAGAGATGTGAATCGTGTCCGGAACCCCCGCTGAACGACCTCCTGCAGTCGATCTCCTGCCGGCGCCATTTTCTGTACGGAAAACGATTCGCGGCAGGAGATCGCTCCCGGATCCCCGCTGGACCCCCAGGGACTTTTGGCCAGCTTGGGGGGGCCTCCTGACCCCCACAAGACTTGCCAAAAGTCCAGCGGGGGTCCGGAACGACCTCCTGCAGTCGAATTGTGTTGGTCTATGGCCGCCGCCATTTTGCGGCCGCCATTTTGCAAAATGGCACTGGCTGAAGACAACACAATTCAATTGCAGGAGCCCGTTCCGGACCGCCGCTGGACCCCCAGGTAATTTAAGGCATTTGGGGGGGGGGGGTTCGGGAGGGTGGGGGATTTAATTTAAAGGATCGGGGGTGGGTTTTAGGGGGTTTTAGTGTGCCGGTTTTCCTGCCATTGGTTTAGGGCAAGTAAGTAAGTTCCTGCCCTCCCCCTTCCCCCGATTTACGATTTTTTAACGATAAATCGGGGGAATTGGTATTGTATCGTGACGATTTAAAATATATCGGATGATATTTTAAATCGTCAAAAAACGATTCACATCCCTATCTAGTGGTATTGGTCAAAGTATCCTGCATTAGTGCCTACTTTTCCCGTCTCCTCTGACACAATAGGGTCTGGCAGAGACACAGCTGGTGATGGCATATCATGCACAACTTTCAATAAATAAATAAATCAAACTTGATTAGATTTGGGATATTTCACTGTATTTTTAACATTTTATTAATGTTCGTTTGTTGGGAAGCAGAAATTTATTTCATAGTTCTCTCCAGGAAGTCTTGTAAACAGGTATTGCCATTTTGGGTTTTTTTTGTTTTTCATTTCTGGAGTGGGGTTTTTTTTTCACTTTTTTTTAAATTTTGACAAATTTACACACCGGGCCAGATTTTCAAACCTACGCCTGATTTTATAACATGCATGCGTAACTGCGTGCATGTTATAAAATCCGGGTTTGGCGCGCGCAAGGGGATGCAAACTTGTGCCCCTTGCGCACGCCGAACCTTAGGGGAGCCTCAATGGCTTTACCTGTTCCCTCTGAGGCCTCTCCAAAATCGGAGTGGCCTCGGAGGGAGCTTTCCTTCCACCCCCAACCTTCCCCTCCCTTCCCCTACCTAACCCATGCCCCAGCCCTATCTAAACCCCCCAACTTTTGTTGGTGAAGTTGCGCTGCCTCCAGGCCTCAGTCCTGCTCCTGCCCCGCCCTGGCCCACCCACTCCCCACCTATTTGTTCAAGCCCCAGGACATAGGTGTCCCAGGGCTTGCGCACGTCGCCCCACTAATTGTATATAGCATGTACTGGGTCAGATTCATTAAAAGCTTTTCTCCCATTTTGTGCCTATGGGAAAACCCTGTGTGAATCTGGTACACTGCTAAAAAAGAAAAAATACTTTTTTTGTGTTTTTCCATCATTTTCAATTTGTTTGAAATGAAACAAAAATGGACTTATTCCACCCCTTTTTATACATCTGTTTCAAATTAATGTGTATATCTATCATCACTTGCTTTTTGAATATTAAAATAAAACTGCAGTCTTTGTCATCCAAGTCTGTTTTGATCAATATATGTGAGTGGTAATGGTTAGACTGTATGTAGAAGTTGCCTTAAGTAGTTTAATATACTGATATTTAGGGATGTCCATTTGTTTGAAATGAAGGGATAAAACACAATTCATATTTGTTTTATTCATGGTCCCCCAAAATGACTGGAGGGCTCCCAGTTAATGAAATGAAAAATATTTATCTCTTTTGTATGTTTACCATTCCAGTTTTTAGCCAATTGAAGTATATGGCTGTATACTGCTGAGCAAAAAAACAACTGGTAACTGTAGCAATGAATTCTTGCTTATGTGACCTCACAGTCTTGTCAGAACTAAGTCAAGATAAGTTGATAAGGAAATCACAAAGAAGACAAATCACAGTGAAGCATCTTTCTAACTAGGTTATAGCTCCTATCTGGATATCCTCCTTTACATGGATGTCCTCCCATTGTAAAGGCTGAGCATGTGTGTGAATCAGTCAGTATTTCCTCTCTAGCACTTGGCAGAGAAGAATGTGTTTGTAGAACCTTTAACTTAGTTTTAAAAAGCTTAGAAACATTTGGATTTGTCACTGATAAAGGGCTTCTTGTGATCTTCTCCATTCTGCCATGGTTTTCCTCACTATGACAGAAAAAGAGACAATACTTTATATTGTTAGAGATAATTCATTCAGGTTGTCCTTAATATACCCCTCAATACTACCTGAATAACATGTGTTTTAACCAGCGTTGCTGCCCTACTCAAATTTTAGGGGTGTGCATTCGGATTGACCGCATTAGTAAAACGCAACTCATATTTTTTTTTTACTTAAAAAATTGATTCGACATAAACGATCGGATTTCCCACATATCGAACATAGATATGTTCGATATGTGGGAAATCGCGATTGTTGAGCCAAAATAAAAATATAAACCCCCTCACCCTCCTTAATCCCCCCCCCGACTTACCACAACTCCCTGGTGATGGAGCGAGGAGTGAGGACGCCATTTCTGCAATCCTTGGCGAGAAGCATGTGACGTCGGCGGCACGTCGAGTGACGCCGGCGTCACGTGATTCCCGGCTCGTTCGCGCCGGATGGCTCGTTCGGCCCAAAAAGAACTTTTGGCCAGCTTGAGGGGGTCAGGAGGCCCCCCCAAGCTGGCCAAAAGTTCTTTTTGGGCCGAACGAGCCGTCCGGCGCGAACGAGCCGGGAATCACGTGACGTCGCGTCTGAGTGACGCGGCGCCACGTGATTCCCGGCGAGTTCGCGCCGGACGGCTCGTTCGGCCCAAAAAGAACTTTTGGCCAGCTTGGGGGGGTCAGGAGGCCCCCCCAAGCTGGCCAAAAGTTCTTTTTGGGCCGAACGAGCCGTCCGGCGCGAACTCACCGGGAATCACGTGACGTCGCGTCTGAGTGACGCGGCGCCACGTGATTCCCGGCTCGTTCGCGCCGGATGGCTCGTTCGGCCCAAAAAGAACTTTTGGCCAGCTTGAGGGGGTCAGGAGGCCCCCCCAAGCTGGCCAAAAGTTCTTTTTGGGCCGAACGAGCCGTCCGGCGCGAACGAGCCGGGAATCACGTGACGTCGCGTCTGAGTGACGCGGCGCCACGTGATTCCCGGCGAGTTCGCGCCGGACGGCTCGTTCGGCCCAAAAAGAACTTTTGGCCAGCTTGGGGGGGTCAGGAGGCCCCCCCAAGCTGGCCAAAAGTTCTTTTTGGGCCGAACGAGCCGTCCGGCGCGAACGAGCCGGGAATCACGTGACGCCGCGTCACTCTACGTGCCACCGACGTCACATGCTTCTCGCCAAGGATTGCAGAAATGACGTCCTCACTCCTCGCTCGATCACCAGGGAGTTGTGGTAAGTCTGGGGGGGGGGATTAAGGAGGGTGAGGGGGTTTAAATTTTTTTTTTGCACATATGTACATATACCCAACTCATTGGATTTTTTTTATGTCCATATTGGCCGCAAGTGGGACCCCCTTTCGGACATAAAAAATATGAACATAAAATTTTGCTCTGCACATCCCTATCAAATTTATTTGGAAAATGTATTATGAGGATGGGTGGTGGTTTCATAGATTTTATAAGGCATGGATTTTATATGGCACACTCCATGGCACTCTCCTTGGAAGGCATCATGGAGAGTACCTTATAAAATCTATGAAACCACCACCCATCCTCATAATAAATTTTCCAAATAAGTTTGAGTAGGGCAGCAACGCTGGTTAAAAACATGTTATTCAAGTAGTATTGAGAAAAAGAGGCAATGCAATGCTGCTTATTTTAATTTTCTTTCCACTTTGTGTGGGTAAAGGTAGACAACTGTGTGGAGAGATTGCATTTGCACCAGTGCTAGTCACTTTTTGTCTCTGTCAGTCTGGACATCAGTGAGGTGAGTAATACACACCAGAAACTGAAGTGAAGAGTCTTACTAGGCTGTCAGTCTTTTAGGTTCTGTTAGTGTTTTAACAGATATTTGTGTGTGGAGTCAGGCTTCACTAGTGTACACAGTATAGCACGTATACCCTATCTGTTTCTGTGTCCCTGTGTATGTGACAGACAGTTCTCTATACTGTGAGTGAAGGTTCAGTTACAATGATACCCCTGGCATGTTTCCTCTGGGTACACATTCTTAACTCTAGTGTCAGCATTAACCCCCAAGGATATAGAGAAGAGATTTGGATTGCAATGTATAGTGAGGGAGGACCCATGTTTTGCTGAATGTATTTACTACAGCAATGATATTAGTTGAGGCAAGCAAATGGGGCATCATGACAAATTCTGGTATGCAGCATCATCTGCAGAACCAGCACCTCTAGGATTGGCAAAAGAGGAAGATAGCAGTAGTAACCTGGGTAACCCTTCTGCAACTCAATCTCATTCAGCAGAGAACATCCATCTGCTACCCTGTAACAGATGCTTAGAGGAGGTGGCAGTGAGGGGGTTGAAAGCACCAAAAGTGCCTATGGGTGGCAAAATTTTAAATCTGTCTCTGAGAATCATGTGAATTTATTTCTGAAAGACTTGATAGAGATGTGCAGGAAAATAGCAGGGCACTTTCATCAAAGCATGAAGGTGTGGCAGCTTTTTCATGAAAAGCAGAAAGAATTTGGAATGCCTCACAAGCATTTGATTCAAGATGATTTAACCACTGGAATTCCATCTATATGATTCTGCAGAAGTTAATGGAGGAGAGGACACCTCTTCATGAGAATATGGATCATTATGGATTACTCCTCTGGGACATGATGATTGGATAGTCATAAGGCAGCTGGCACAAATACTAAAGGCTTTTAAGGATGCCATGGAGAATCTGAGTTCAAGAAGCACCACCCTGATTGAGGTTATCCCTATAGTAAATATTCTGGAGGACAAGTTAGAGAGGTTCCATGAACAAGAGGGAATGGAAAGAGTTTTTGAAGTTTTGGACTCCTTGCAGCAGTAGGTGCAAGAGAGTCTGAAACCTCTAATAGAAAACAATACGTATATGCTTGCTATACTTTGTGATCCACAGGTGAGAGGGAGTCTCTTCCTGCAGTGCCAGTATCTTACATTCATGAGCTTAGATATATGAAGAGGAGCACCAGAGGCAAAGGCACAGGAAAGTGTAGTCAGAGAATTCTTCAAGCAGGAGCAGAACTTGGTCAGCTACTATTTACTCCTCGGAATACATCAAAGCCACATAGCCCACAAAGGACCATCTGTCTTGACACAGGCCATAGCTAAAGCAGCTAGCAAGAGATACCCTCAGCCCACCCCAACAAAGGGGATTACAGCAGCCATTTCTGAGAGCCACTATCTTACAAAGTCCTTGAAGGACATGGACAAAGATGCACTAGCATTTTGGAAACATGGTTCAGTGATATCTTGTCTGCCCACCAACCAGTGATCCCAGTGAATGTGTCTTCTCAATGGAAGGGGACATTGTGAGCTCTCATCACTCAAGGCTGGCACCAGAGATGACGGAAAATCTGATCTTTTTTTTTTAAATCAAACTGCCTTTGCTTGAATTTCTAGAATGTCCATGAAAGTGGCACAATGACTGAAAGCACCTTAAAGATCTTGCTGCCACTCTGTATACTTGCCATGTCCCATATGTACCACCTTAGGTGTCTTTCTACACATGCCTCCCTACCATGCCTCTGATATACCACCTTAACGGTCTTGCTGCTACTATTCATACCTGCCATACCCTTGACAAACCACCTTTGGGTTCTTGCTGCCACATTCCTACTTACCAAGACCCAGATATAGCACATTAGAGGTCTTGCTGCCACGTGCCTTTTTGCCATACTCCATATACACCACCTTAGGCATTTTACTGCTATTGCTTTGCCTTTCTGCCTTAACCCTGATATACCACCATGAGGTCACTTTGTTAATATGCCTACCTGCCATGCCTATTATATGCCAGCATGGGATATTGGTGCATCCATGTTGTTTGTTGTTTGGATGTGAGCCTAGTTTTCTCACTCTGTTTGCTACTAATAATGGGGTGTTTTTTGCCCTGAAAAAAATGTGAAAAAAGAAAAATAAATATGTTTCTCCTCCTACCCTACCTCTCTTATGGTTGTTTGTTCTATTCTACTTCTCTACAATCCCAGCCTAGTTCTCCCACCCTGTTTTTTTGTTCGTTATACAGGAGTGTTTTGTCCCAAGAAAACAAATGTGAAAAAAAACAAAACATGATTCTTTCCCCACCCCACCTCTTTTATGTTTTTCCGTCTTTCTGTCAAGGTCTATCTAGGCCTTTGTGCTGTTTACAATTCCCCACTGTCACTGGCTTGGAAGAGTGGATCTTGGAACCACTGACTGACAGGGCAAGGGCACGGTAACAGAAATGTGAGGCAGAGACATAGTTGGGGAGGCAAGGTTGAGATAGGTGAAGTTCATTCAAATGCAGAAGACAAGCAAGGATCAGGGCAGACAGCAGACAGAATCAAGGACAGGAATCATGCTGGATCTCAGTTGCCAGTCAGTATCAGGAATAGCCAGATACAGATGAATAAAGTAACAGAACCTATTGTTTAGGCACCAGTGCAGAGCTTCCTTTTAGGTTAGAGCAGTGCTGATGTCATCAAACTGTGCCACAGGAAATCCTGGGCATTGACCTTATAAAATTAGTGAGTTGCTACTGGCCCTTATTCAGAACAGTAGGATGCAGGAACCCCTGTTGAAAGGCTCAAGAAAGTTGCAGGACACAGTACTGGACCCAGGACCATGACGTTCAGGATACTAACCATGTTGTATCACTCCCCGAAAATCTCCCCCATAGCCCCTTCCAAAACGTCTTTTCTTAGGTTTATGGAGAAAAAGGAGATAAAGTATCTTTATCAGAATGGGGCATTGAGGTTTTCCACTGGTTCCTGGGGGCCATAACCCTGCCAATTGAACAAGTAATAAGGTTTTTTTCTTACTACCTTGGAGTCAAGTGATGTAATTGATCTCAAACTCTGCACTGGGGCAAGCAAGACAGGTATGGGAGAAGGGGTTTTTCTTGGAGTATCTGCTGAAAACCAGTGGTTTAAGTAGGAAGACATAGAAGTAGTTCAGAATATGAAAATAAAGGGGAATCTTTAATTTGTAGGTCACCAGGTTAAGTTGTTGTATGATCTGGTAAAGGCCAGAAAAAACTAGGAGCCAATTTGAGGGAGGATACCTTGAGTCAAATGTTTCAAGTGCTGAACCAAACTTTATCTCCAGGAGCAAACTGAGGTGTCAGTCTTTGCTTCCTGGGCAGCATATCTTTTGTAAGAGCTGCTTTCATGAGGAGAATGTGAGTATTCTCCAAAAGCTCTTGAAAACTGGAAGATAAAAGATCTGCTGCTGGAGTCTTTGTGGACAATTAGAGAAGTATAGGTATTTTAGGATGTTTGGGATTCACTGACTCAATTATTGTAACAAATGGGTGAAACCAGACTGCTGGCACTAACCTTTAAAAAGGAGATAGAGCAGCTTTTAAACTAGAACAAAGGGGAAAGCTGACAGCCGCTCAGCAGCACATAGTTCGGAGAGAGGTATCTTCAAAGGATACTAATGATGCATTTGAATTAGGGCATCCCGACAGTGAGATTGCAATAATAAGAAAAGTAGTCCAAGTGCTTGTAACTAAAAATTCCCCTGAGCTAAAAAATTCTAACTTATCAGTATCAATTAAAAAGTAGAATGAAAACACAAACAAAAAACAAACTTTGAAATGTTTGTGTGCTAATACCAGAAGTCTAAGAAGTAAGATGGGAGAATTAAAATGTATAGCAGCGAATGATGACATAGACTTAATTGGCATCTCAGAGACATGGTGGAAGGAGGACAACCAATGGGACAGTGCTAAACCGGGGTACAAATTATATCGCAATGACAGAGATGAGCACCCAGGAGGCAGTGTGGCGCTTTATGTCGGGAATGGCATAGAGTCCAACAGGATAAACATCCTGCATGAGACTACATGCACAATCAAATCTTTAAGGGTAGAAATCCCTTGTGTATTGGGAAAGAATATAGTGATAGGAGTATAAACCATATACCTGGCCAAGATGGTGAGACAGACAGTGTAATGCTAAGAGAAACTAGGGAAGCTAACCAAATTGGTAGTGCGGTAAAAATGGGAGATTTCAATTACTACAATATTGACTGGGTACATATAATGTCGGGACATGCTAGAGAGATAAAGTTCCTGGATGGAATAAATGACAGTTTTAGGGAGCAATTGGTTCAGAATCCGACGAGAGAGGGAACAATTTTAGATCTAATTCTCAGTGGAGCAAAGGATTTGGTAAGAGAGGTAATGGTGATAGGTCGGCTTGGCAATAGTGATCATCATATGATCAAATTTGATTTAATGACTGGAAGGGGGACAGTAAGCAAATCCTTTGCTCTCGTGCTAAACTTTCAAAAGGGAAGCTTTGAGAAAATGAGAAAAATAGTTAGAAGAAAACTGATAGGAGCAGTTACAAAGGTAAAAAGTGTGCAAGAGGCGTTGTTATTATTAAAAAATACCATCCTAGAAGCACAGTCCAGATGTATTCCACACATTAAGGCCTGGATTTTCTAAGGTCGCAGACCTTAGAAAATCCATCGGTAACAGGGAACAGGGGGGCGAAGTGGAGGTGGGCCTGCAAAAGCCAGCAGCCATTGCACCACTATGGTGTGCTGGCTGCCGGCTTTCGCTCCGAAGAACTACACCATAAAAGGTGTAGTTATTTGGCACGAAACTGGCGGTGATAATGGTCCTTACATTTCGCCGCCAGCGAGGTCTCCGCAGAGTCTGCCCCGGTGCCGCCCCAACTCCGCCTCTTCCAGGGCCGACTCCACCCCAACTCTGCCACAATTTAGGGATCGTACGCAAAGGGATATCTTTTGAAAATGACCCCCTAAGAAAGGTGGAAGAAAGGCAAAACAATTACCGGCATGGTTAAAAGGTAAGGTGAAAGAAGCTGTTTTAGCCAAAAGATCTTCATTCAAAAATTGGAAGAAGAATCCAACAGAAGAAAACAGGAAAATGCATAAACGTTGGCAAGTTAAATCTAAGACATTGATATGACAGGCTAAGAGAGCAATTAAAAGGAAGTTGGCCATAAAGGCAAAAACTCACAGTAAAACCTTTAAAAAATGTATCCTGTGAAGGAGTCAGTTGGACTATTAGATGATCGAGGAGATAAAGGGGCACTTAAAGAAGATAAGGCCATCATGGAAAGATTAAACAATTTCTTTGATTCTATATTTACTGAAGAGGATGCTTGGGAAATAACCATACCAGAGAAGGTTTTCATGGGTAATGATTCAGATGGAGTGAACCAAATCACGGTGAACCTAGAAGATGTTGTAGGCCCGATTGACAAACTGAAGAGTAGTAAATCACATGGACTGTATGGCATACACCCCAGGGTTCTGAAGGAACTAAAAAATGAAATTTCAGATCTATTATTAAAAATTTGTAACCTATCATTAAAATCATCCATTGTAACCCCAATATTTAAAAAGGGCTCCAGGGGCGATCCGGGAAACTACAGACTGGTTAGCCTGACTTCAGTGTCAGGAAAAATAGTGGAAAGTGTTCTAAACATCAAAATCACAGAACATATAGAAAGACATGGTTTAATGGAACAAAGTCAACATGGCTTTACCCAAGGCAAGTCTTGCCTCACAAATCTGCTTCACTTTTTTGAAGGAGTTAATAAACATTTGGATAAAGGTGAACCGGTAGATATAGTATACTTGGATTTTCAGAAGGCGTTCGACAAAGTTCTTCATGAGAGGCTTCTAGGAAAAGTAAAAAGTCATGGGATAGGTGGCGATGTCCTTTTGTGGATTACAAACTGGCTAAAAGAAAGGAAACAGAGAGTAGGATTAAATGGACAATTTTCTCAGTGGAAGGGAGTGGGCAGTGGAGTGCCTCAGGGATCTGTATTGGGACCCTTACTTTTCAATATATTTATAAATGATCTGGAAAGAAATACGACGAGTGAGATAATCAAATTTGCAGATGACACAAAATTGTTCAGAGTAGTTAAATCACAAGCAGATTGTGATAAATTGCAGGAAGACCTTGTGAGACTGGAAAATTGGGCATCCAAATGGCAGATGAAATTTAATGTGGATAAGTGCAAGGTGATGCATGTAGGGAAAAATAACCCATGCTATAGTTATACAATGTTGGGTTCCATATTAGGTGCTACAACCCAAGAAAGAGATCTAGGCGTCATAATGGATAACACATTGAAATTGTCGGTTCAGTGTGCTGCAGCAGTTAAAAAATCAAACAGCATGTTGGAAATTATTAGAACGGAAATGGTGAATAAAACGGAAAATATCATAATGCCTCTGTATCGCTCCATGGTGAGACCGCACCTTGAATACTGTGTACAATTCTGGTCGCCGCTTCTCAAAAAAGATATAATTGCGATGGAGAAGGTACAGAGAAGGGCTACCAAAATGATAAGGGGGATGGAACAGCTCCCTTATGAGGAAAGATTAAAGAAGTTAGGACTTTTTAACTTGGAGAAGAGACAGCTGAGGGGGGATATGATAGAGGTGTTTAAAATCATGAGAGTTCTAGAACGGGTAGATGTGAATCGGCTATTTACTGTTTCAGATAATAGAAAGACTAGGGGGCACTCCATGAAGTTAGCATGGGGCACATTTAAAACAAATCGGAGAAAGTTCTTTTTTACTCAATGCACAATTAAACTCTGGAATTTGTTGCCAGAGGATGTGGTTAGTGCAGTTAGTATAGCTGTGTTTAAAAAAGGATTGGATAAGTTCTTGGAGGAGAAGTCCATTACCTGCTATTAAGTTCGCTTAGAGAATAGCCACTGCCATTAGCAACGGTAACATGGAATAGACTTAGTATTTGGGTACTTGCCAGGTTCTTATGGCCTGGATTGGCCACTGATGGAAACAGGATGCTGGGCTTGATGGACCCTTGGTCTGACCCAGTATGGTATGTTCTTATGACAGGGTATGCTGTGTTCATAGCCAGAACTGGATGACAAAACTCACATAAAGTCTTAATGAAGCTCAGTAGCTGGAAAGGGTTAGGCCCTTGAGGAGCGAGTACCTGGTTCCAGGGAAAGCTCTGAGAAAGCGATGGTAACTCACAAATGTCTGTATCTGCGATAGCTTCCAGGCAGTAGAGAATCTTCAGAGTGTTCAGGAACATGAACAATCTGAAGATGTGATGTGAGTACCGGTTCCTATCTGCAATCTGAAATAAAGAAAAGAGAGCGAGGCCCCCGAGGAGCGGGTACCCCTGGTAATTTTGAGGAGGCACAGTAGCTTGGGAGAAAAGCCGAAGCAATCCCCTTGCAAACTCGATACGTTAGCGAATACTGAGACCTTTTATATTGGAAGCGGATGACGTCATCTCAGGGGGACGCCCCCAAGGTTCATGCCCTTGTTGGTACATCAATCAGAGCATGCGCACTTGCCCTAGTCATCAGGCAACAGGGCAGATCTGCAGCATCGTGCCGGTCTGGGGACGCCGGAGGTAGATGGCAAGAAGACGCCGCAGCAGCTAACTGTCCATCAGACCTGGAGGGAGTCGCCACAGAGGTAAAGAGGGCGGAATGAGGGCGTCGAGCAGCGATGGACGCAACAGTTTTGGAAGTCTTATATCTTGTCTATAAGCAGAATTCTTGTCTTTAATCATGTTTATGTACTGTTAAGTAAGAAAATATATGAATATATGATGATAAGATGCAGACTCTATACCTGTATTTGGAAGTAAGTCTTACCCTAATTATAAGTTACTGCTTAAGTTTACCTGCAGTGCTTATGTCAGAAACTGTTATGTTATTCTCATTTCCAATAAAACCACTATTGTAACATAAATCTTGCATAAGTGTGATGTAGGGGCCTTCAGAACCTTGCAACCCCCTTCTCTTATGGTACTTATCAACATTTGTTCTTGCCGAGGCTATCCATTGTGTTGCACTATTGCTGAACCACTTCATGGGCCCTTTGTGCCAATTTAGGTATCATTTGATCTTTACAGATTACAGAAGCAAATGCTACTGGTAATATCAACCACGGTCCTCCTACTGAGGTTGGCATCCCCTACTGTGGCTGAAGAAGAGGCACAGAAGATATGGAGAGGCCCTGAGAGAGAGTGTATGTGTTTGTGTGAGAGTTTTCATGTGTTTATGTGTAAGAATGAATGTTGGTTTGTGAAAGAGATCATGTGTGGATTGAGAAAGCCTGTGTGTGTATGTATGAGAACATGTATGTATGTGAGCGGAAACCTGTGAGTGAGAGCATGTGAGAATGAGAGCATGTGTGTTTGAGAGGGAGACTGTGAGAGTGATAGCACATGGTATTGAGAACATCTTTGTGAGAGATAGTCCTTGAAAGTAAGAGCCTGAGTGTGTATATAATCACCAGAGAGAGAGCCTAAGAGTGAGTATGGAAGTGAGAGCCCTATTGTGAGAGAGAGAGAAAGAGTGAGCATTATGAGAGAATATATGTGTGTGTAATGGAGCCTGTGAGAGTGAGCATGTGAAAGTGAGAGCTTGAATATGTTTGTGACGGACCCTGTGGGAGAAAGCATGTGAATGTGAGAACATAAATGTGTGTGTGTGTGTGTTTAAGGGAGTCTGTGAGAGTGAGATCCTGTGTGTTTGTAAGTGTGTAAGAAAGAGAGAGAGGGAGCTTATGAGAGAACATGCAAGAGTGAGAGCTTGTGTGTGAGTATGAATGTGAGGGAGCCTATGAAAAAAAAGCATGTCTGTATGCTGTGTGTGTGTGTGTGTATGTGTGTGTGTGAGAGAGAGAAAGGGAATCTGTGCGAGTAAGAGCCTGTTTGTGAGAGAGAAATGTAAGAGTGAGAGCCTGCACACATGTGTGTGTGTGTACATGAGGGAGACTATGGGATTGTGAAAGTATGTGCCTGTGGGAGTGAGAGCCTGTATGAGAGAAAGATGGAGTGTGTGTGTTTATAAAAAAAACCTGTGGAGTAAGAGCCTTTATGTGTAAGGGGAAGATAAACAGAGAGGGAGGGTATGAGAGCCTTGGTGTGAGAGCAAGAATGTGTGTGTGTTTTTGTGTGTGTGAAAGAGAGAGCATGTTGGGAAGACAGTTGTGTGTGTGTGAAAAAGTGAGCATGTTGGAGAAAGGCTTGTGTGTGTATATATGAAAACGTGTATGTGTTCCAGTGTGATAGAGAATGAACTTGTGTGAGAGAGAGAGGATAAAATTTGTGCATCCAGCCTCCACTCCCCATTCCTCCCTGAGCCCCCTAATCCTCAAAAGTCTCATGGTGACATGAAATGTAGAGTTTCAGATATGATGAGTTTGTGATGTTTTTTTGTATCCTAATTAGTTTTAATTTTTGGATGTTATTCAATATGTCTGCTGTTTTGAAATATTCTATTAGTGTTCGGGACATTTTTTATTTTATTTTATATGAGTTTTTAATTGCTGGATTTATTGTATTTGTCAACTACTTTTGAATATTTATTCTTCTTTTAGTATGGGTTTGCTATTATGATTATTCTTTTTCATTTCTTGATTTTATTATTTGATGACTTATGAGGAATGGTAAGGTTTCTGTTTTTCCATTGTTACACTGCAGAGAGAGTTTGGCTTCTTGGTGTTTCTATTTTGGTTTTTGTCTACATGTTTCTGGTTCTAATTTGTGATCCTTTACTTTATATCTGGTAAGGGTCTATCTATGTTCTGCACATGTAACCAAGGTGAGAGATTCTGCCAACATGTAGAGTCTTTATAGGGATCTGTAGCTATCGGGTTTGTTTTGTTTCCCTAGAAAGTGTTGTGTTGGTATTCCTGAGCCCAGTTTAATATTTACAGTGCTGATTTTTCATAGGTAAGATTGTGGTTTGTGTCCTGGGTGTTATTGCTATTACCTTATGATAGGTTTGCAACATGGATTTTGATTATTGTTTTTGCACGTTTTATATTACTTCACAATGTGTCTTTAACTGGAAAGTGTTTGTGTTGCTGTTACTGATGTGACACAAGAAACTGAAAATATTATTTTTGTATGGTGAGTTGTAATGAGAAACATCCAAGCTCCATTGTTGGGGGAATTTCTGTAATACTGAGAGTTTTACAGAACTAGAGGTGCATTTCCTGTATAGATTCAATACTTCAGACTCATATCTACTGCATATGGAAGAATTGATTGAATAAGGATATCAAATAATTTTAATAATAGTTTTACTAAAAGGTTGAAACTGGCCAGCTATTTTAAAATTGTGCAGAATTCCCTTGAAACCTTTTCTTATTGTGCCTTTTAAAGCCAATTTAAAGGCTGGGGGGCATGTTGTGGAGAAAATGTCACTTTGGATTGCCCTCCTCCATGCTTAGGGTTTGATTCATCAAAGTATTTTCCCATAGACACAGGATAAGAGAAAAGCTTTAATGAATCAAACCCTTAGCTTTCCCCCACTTTTCATCTCCCCAAAAATTTTTTTGGCTAGAGTTGCCACTGCATAGCAATGCACGTTCTGAAATTTCAATGACATCTTCCTTTTCCAAAGTTATTATAAAACAGAACTCTCTTGGAATGTAACATCTGGAATTAAAAATTCAATATGCTAAAAAGGCATTAAGATTAAGAATGTTGCACCTGCTTTATATTACAATTGGTTGATCTTCTCTTCTTGCTCCCTACATTCTTCCTCGTGAATTCTGATTATTGAATAGGACACTCTTACCTGTGACCTTCTTCTCCACTGTCAGCTCTTGATGCCATGCTTTCCACTTTACTGTGCTGTATACCTGGATTAAACTTTGATTCTCTGAGTGTATGTCACGGGAACCAGCCACAGAGGCCTGTGGCCAGCAACCTTCACTTACCAGTGCAAACCCCAGCTGACCGGACCCAGATGCCTCGTGGCAGCCAGAAACTGCCATAGGCGCATGCTGCCATACGCCCTCCTCTCTGGCTCTCCCATGCTGCCGCCGTGACCCAACCAGGCCACTGCCGGGATGCTGCGTGCCGATCAGGCTGTGGTCAGGTCCCACGCTGGCTTCCCAGCTAACCTCTGGGCTCCCAGGTGCGCACACGCACCACATGACCCCTTTTTAATGTCACCCACAGGAGAGGCCAGGACTCCTCCTCCTAGGCCTCAGGCTATTTAAGGTAAGGCCTGCTCCTTAGGCCTTGCCTTGGCTACTCCTGGCTCCTGTTTGTTCCTGGAAGCTTTGTTACTTGTTCCTGAGTTCTTGTTCTGCCTGACACTGCCTGCCAAGACCCTTGCCTGCCTGACTATAAGATAAGCCGCCTGTAAGTTCCATTGAGTAGGGTCTCTCTCCTATATATACCTGTTCACCACTGTATATATCTAGTAGTACATTAGAAATGTTAAATAATCACAGTAGTAATAGTAGTAGAGAGCACTTCAGTTTAGATTTGTGTGACCTATTTAAGCCTTGTAGAAAACAGGCTGGTAATTGCACAAAAATATTCACTTAAATTTTTCAGTATTTAGAGCACCCCAAGACTTTTCAAGATGCAAGCTATAATTTTAGAAATGCACAACATTTTTGCTGTACTTGTGCAAGCTATATGCAGAATTAGCCAAAACTGAAAGGGCCGGATTTTAATACCTATGCGCAACCTGGCTCGCACAAATCTATGCCCGATTTTATAACATGCGCGCATGTTATAAAATCCGGGATCGGCGTGCGCAAGGGGGTGCACACTTGTGCACCTTGCATGCACCAAGCCCTAGGGGAGCCCCAGTGGCTTTCCCTGTTCCCTCTGAATCGGTCTCGGAGGGAACTTTCCTTCCACCCCCGCCACCTTCCCCTACCTAACCCGCCCCCCAGCCCTACCTAAACCCCCCCCCCCCAATACCTTTGTTTTGCAAGCTGTGCCTGCTTCCAGGCAAGCGTAGATTGCACTGCCGGCGCGCGATCCCCCAGCATAGAGGCCCTACGGAGGCCCTGGGCTGCCCCCGACCCTCCCCTTTTTTCAAGCCCCGGGGCATACGCACGTCCCGGGGCTTGATGCGTCGCCAGGCCTATGCAAAATAGGCTCGGTGCGCGTAACCCCCCAAGATGTGTAAATCCAGCTGGATTTACGTGTGTAGGGCTTTTAAAATCTGCCCCTATATGTGTAAGTGTTTTAGGTGCTTCTTTCAGTTTTGGGAAGCCCTAATGTCCCAGCTCATAAAAGGCTACTGTGATAGGGAAAAAAAAACCCAATTCTTTATGACTAAGAATGCATGAATGTGATATACTTTGACGTTTCTTTTGTCTCCTCCCTTAAGCCTCACCAGAATCCATTAGGTCAGTCACCAAGGGAGAGAGAGTGCTCTTATGGATGATTTCTCTTCGACTCTCTTTTTCTCTCATATGATAAAATAATTTAAACTTGAACTAAACATTCAGTTCTCCAATAAATTAATCAGTTGTGGTTATGGCTACCTCCATTTAGTATTGAGAAGCAGGGAAAGGGTTTTTTTTCTAAGAACATAAAAAATAATCTTTACAGCAGAAATTCAAAGAGGTCTGTTTAATGTACTGCAAGAACATAGAACATGATGGCAGAGAAAGAGCATATGGCTCAGCCAGTCTGCCCATCTATCTCCTGCTCAGCTTTACAATCCTTATCCTCTCTTTCTGAGAGCTTATTCCTTGTTTTCCTAAATTCTGATACTGTCCCAGTCCCCCACATTTACAGGGAGGCAGTTCTTTGCATCCCCCACCCTTTCAGTAAATAAATAGTTCCTCAGTCTACCCCTTTTTACCTATATCCCATGACCTCTCATTTAAATTCACAGAAGTTTGAGAAATGCATTCAACAACATTAAGAAAATAGTGGTTCTTTATTTGTTTGGAATATAGATTGCTTTGCTTTCTTTTTTTGTTTGTTTACACAATATTTTAATTCAAACTTGGACATAATCCTAGAAACTGGTCCATTAGACACAGAGTGCGAGAAACACCTTAGCAAATCAGACCCTACTCTCACAAAAATTAAATAAGTTAATGGGTTTAACTTGGCCCAATGTTTGAGCATTTGCAGTTGTTACTTTATTTCCTTCAAATGTTTTAAGGATTTTGAAAAGACAAAACAACATTATACTTGATTCCAATACTTGTAGATTTGCAGGAAATGAGCAATGCTCACTTTAGTTCAAATATGTTTTATTAACATTTCATGCAGGAACAGACATCAATGAAGGCAAACAGATGAAAGTCACACCTGTGTAAAGATACTTATATGTTGATCATCAAAAAAGTCCATCTTATAAACAAACCCATCTTAACTATTTAGACAAAATTTATGCAAATTGATAAATCCCTTCCTGTATACTACAGCCTCCCCACTAATTCCCCTAACTACCTGAAAAGTACAACATCCAGTCAGATGGCATAATCTTGCACATCAGACCGAAACCTTAATTGCATACCTCCCCCCTTCCAGTCCCCACTTCCACTCCTGCTCCCTTACGCCCCCCCCCCCCCCCCCCCAATATCTACTTCTAAGTGCAGGATACCCCAAACTCTACAAAGTATTCAAAACTAAACTCCTTGCTCTACTTAAAAGGGATTGGAAGTATCTATCCCATATATTCAAGAGAGCCCGTACTGTTGAAGGGGATGAATAGAGCTGTCTTGCTAATCATTCCATTCATGTTTCAAGAATTTATAAAGGTATTTTAAAGTGTGGACAGTGATACCTCGATTTAGGGACACTAATCTTTATCCAAAACTGGTGTATAATATTCTAGAAATAAATAAGGCCCTGCTTCTTGGCGAGAAAGCAAAGAAGTGAAATCATTTTGGGAGGCAGGGAAGACGGAATTAAGGGCACTGAATTAAAGGAAAGGAGAGAAAGAGTGCATTTGCATAATCATTCACCTCAGGAAGCTGAATGAGCTCTCAGCTGGACTCTCAAACACAGTTTGTAAAGGGGGATAGGAACTCCTTTCTGCCTCACAAGGAAATCAACGTTCAGAGAGCTTAAAAAAAAAAAAAAAAAAAAAGAAAAAAGAAAAGAAAAGAAACCTCTTTCTATTAAATGTTTGAAAAAAATAACCTTTCTGAATACGGATGCTTGCTAAGCACTTTCTAGGAACCAAGACGTAGCCCGGAGTACACAACATTATTTTACTGCATGTTTCTTTCTCTATATCTGTTGTCTGATTACAAGAGTGGTTAGGTTAAAGAAAAGGACTTTACTGGAAGGATGGATGGGAATGGGGTGGGGTTTTGCTGTTGGCATCCCACTGCTCTGCTGCTGGGATGAAAAGGAGATGCACTGACATGGAGGCAGGTAGAGATTAAAGAAGGACATGTTTCATGCCTATTTCCTCTATAAGGAAGAAAAAACTTTTACATTACGGTAGCTGCAGGGGTTTGGGTTTTTTTTTTTTTTTGTTATTCCAGTTAGGTAGAGGGATGGGTTATTAGCAGATATCCCACAAAAGACTGACCAAAAAAAAAAAAAGACTGCTGAAAACATGCATTGCATGGCTAATCCTTTTGTTTTATTTTCATTTTGAAAGAGCAGTTATTTCCTGTCTATAGTACTACTCTCTCCTCTGTCTGCAATTTGAATCGTCTAGGTGGTAATAGAGAAAAATGTCTTTATTCTACTTTAAGACAGAATACAGGAGCTTGCAGAAGAACAAACTGTTGTTAAGGCATTCAGAATTAACCAAAATCAGTCATTTGTAAGAACCTAAATGTTTACTTGTAGAGCAAACTTATCAGACAATAGAAAAAACAGTGCAAAAGTATATAAAGCAGGGGGGTGAATGTTCAAAAGGGTTTTGTGTGTAAAAATAGCACATGCATGCATAATTAGCAAACATGTATATGCTACTTGCAACATGGCATGTACATTTTACTGGGGAAATAAAACGGCAGGCTAGAGGCATTCCAAGGTCGTGTTCAGAAGAATGTGCATAAGTTGCTGTTTTGTAAGAGGTATGCATGCATACATTATTTGAACACTTGTTTCCATGACCTTATATATAATGTATGCCAATAAGAGACTTTAACAACAAAGAGATCAGACTTTACTACTAGCTATCTACAGATCAACAATCAAAGGAAATGCAGAAGTGGTAGAGAGTTTGAGGATGTCTGCCTGGTCCCAAGCAACAGCAGGTTTCATCTCTTTCTGCTCTTAGGCAACTGGTACTTTCTATTCTCCACACCTCCATGACTCTTCAGTTGGCAAACAGCAAGCTCAAACAGAGTTTCTGGGATAACTCTGTGTTCTAGCCGGCTACAAATATACTGAGGTCCATAATCATTAGGCTGGGTGGTTGACAAGTGATGAGGCTACAGATAGCAGCAGAACCTGATCCCTATATTCAGCAAAATAAACGTTCCACCTATTCTATTCATCCTAACCTTATGCAGCTACATAAGGCTGGGTAACTGTAGGCCTAACCAGCCAGCATGAAAATATGACTAAGAAAGCCTCAAGTGATCTGGCCTTGCATGACTGGCTTACTGTCTACTTATCAGGATATCTTCTGTAGATTTAAGGGTAATTAGCGCTCTGTCTAGAAAAACTTATCAAAAAATAGGGGTCGGAAAAGGCCTTCTGCCACCCCCTCTAACCCTGGTATCATCATTGTGCTGGCCCAGACCCTTCCCCCAATCCCTTTATCCTGTGAACATGAAATAGATGGCACTATGCCGGCACTTGCCTTCCCCCTTTCCTCCATCCCTGCAACCCCCAAAATGTTGACATCATCTAATGCCCCCCAAAACACCTCTTCCTTCCCAGCAGCTGAGTTCTCCCAACCACCCACCATAACAAATAGGCCCACTAAAGGTACTGGATGGGAGCGTATCAGGTGCCAGGGAAGAGGTGTAAACTACAGGCACATAATAACTTATGTAGCTACTATGTAGCCAGATAAGTGGATGCATATGATACATTAGTGGTTTAGAATGCTAACTTTATAATTAGCTAACTAAGGGGGTCATTTTCTATGTGGAACAAGATCGGGGCGGAGTCGAGGCGGCGTCAGCCATTGGAAGAGGAGGAGTCGGGGCGGCACCGGGGCTGACGCTGTGAAGACTTCGCCGACAGCGAAAGGTACGCTTCTTTTTCGCTGCCAGTTTCGTGCCGAATAACTACACCTTTTATGGTGTAGTTATTTGGCGCGACACCGGCAGCGATCGTACTGCGGAGATGTGATCGCTACCGGCTATCGCAGGACCGCTCTGCATTACCACCGAATTCACTATGCCTTGCAGCATTAGAAAATGCAGCCCTAAATGGCTTTTGATGATGGACCTCAGGATATATTATGAAGTAGTATAGAGAAGGTGGTGATTAGTATGCCTACATATCATGTACGCAGCTGTCTCAGATGCAGGCAAAAATTACATGCTTTCAATGTGTTCTACAACAGCAGGACTCAACACACAATAGTAGCTGGCATATGTGTTCAGTTATGCTATATTGCATTGCACAAGGGAAGTTAGGGTTATTTGGACTTAGAAAACAGATACTGGGAGCAAGGTATGGTTCACAGTGGAAGCACAGCTGTAAGATTAGTACATTGCCCATTTAGCTGCCACTCAGCTTCCACTTTGCCTCATAAGAATGTAGTTCTCTTCCTCTGTGGCACAGTGGCCAAGCTATATTGTGGGAGTTGTCAAGATGTGACTACATAGTGCCCACTACAACTAGAATTGAACTCCTAGCAATGTGGCACTGGATATCTGAGATTTTACACTGCCAATGTTCTCAACCTCCTTTCGGCAGAATAAATAAACAGTATCAGGACAAGTTGCAATGTTAGGTTACAATGTGTAAGGCCATTTTCTCCCTGCTTACCTGTAGTTTCCATCCTAAAGAGTGGAAGCACAGGATTGCTTGTGGCTAAAGCCAATATGTGCTAATTGGGAGCAGACACTGTGCATTCTCCGGTGTATGCATTGGTGTGGCAAGAAAGAAAACTATGAGCCCTATATCACCCCCAAACACAAATATAGACAGAGGCTTACATAGCACATCACTCACCCAGTCATACAGACACACTCACATATCTGTAAGGAAATTTTTGTTTACAAACCACCTCCAGCACTTTGGTAAATTAAATGGCTGTTTCTGGCCTGTTCGTCATCACTCATCAATGATGTATGTGCCAAGCTTGTCCCTATCTGCTAATGTGGTAGGCAGAGTCATCACTACTCAGAGAAGATAGTCTACACCCGGCAGACTGACAGACATCCCCAAAGCATATATGCTCACTGCTGCATATTTTCTATATACCTTAATAAAACAGGAGAAAATGACTAGCCCTGAGCTAGACAGGCAAAGGTCTTTGTGTTGCGCTTCCTCCACCCGCTGGAGCCATAGGAGGCCACTTACCTCCGTGGCTGGGGTCGCCTCCATTCCCATGTGGTCTGGGCCACCGCTGCTCTCCCTTCACCTTCCTGCCTCCGCAGCAGGAGCCACCAACGTCCTCAGATGGCGCCGATGGCCATGTGACAGGGGCTGACCAATGGCACCGGTAGCCCCTGTGACAAAGGCTATCAGCGCCATGATGAAACCAGCACCGAGGGTGTAAGTGCAGGGGATGGCTCCCGGATCCCCCGCTGGACCACTAGGGAGTTTTTGTAAGTCTTGGGGGGTTCAGGAGGGTGGGGGGGGTTTGTTTACATTTTTATTTAGGTGGCCGTATAATTCGGCGAAGATTCATGTATTCGTGGGGAATCGCGATACATTTCGCTTCCCCACAAATACTACGAATAGTACAATATACGTTGCGGATCGCCAATACGGTGAAAACGAATGCACACCCCTAGAAAATGGATGCCTTTGCCAGCTGGATATAGGAGAGGTTAAGGAGCTTGCAAGTTTCATCATGCTGGATATATGGAGAGTGGTAACCAAAGTGGATAGGACCTTAACTGCAACAGTTCAACAGTTGAACCACGTAACTATATACTAGAGTGAAAATTCAGGAACAAGATCAGCGGTTTAATGTTATGGATACGTGTCTTGTGAAAGTGAGTTCTCATATATCTGCTTTGCAAGCAGTGGAAACTGCATATGTTATCACTAGTTTGTTGTTACATGGTCAGATTGAAAATATGGAAATTTTTATGAAAAGGAAAAATCTACATTTTTTAAAATTTCCAGTGACTAGATTAATGTCAGCTTTGAAATTATTTAAAAATATATATTGTAGATATTTTGTGATTTCAATCAGATAAATGTTCTGCTCTATCTAAGATTTATTATCTTCCAAAAAACAGAAGGGTTCTATAACACAGATTCATAGAAACAGTTTTTGTGGTTTAAACAGAAGGTTGTAGTGATGGGTGTATCTTTTTTCCTTAAATATCTTTGAAAATGTTTGATAACATATAAAAAAAAGTTTTATTTTTCTAGACCCATTGCATCTTGAAATGTTTATTAAAGATAAGGTTGAGTGTTCAGAATTAAGGGGTCTAATAATAGTTTTTTCTCCTCAACGATCTATATATTGCTGAGTTTTCCCTCATGATGTGGGCTAATTGATTTATTGATGTATAAAGCAATTAAAATATTTTTATTTTTTCTTTTTCTTTTCTTTTTAATATTATCAGGCGGATTTTAAAAGCCCTGCTCGCGTAAATCCGCCTGGATTTACGCAAGCAGGGCCTTGCGCGCCGGCGCGCCTATTTTGCATAGGCCGCCGGTGCGCGCAGAGCCCTGGGATGCACGTAGGTCCCGGGGTTTTCTGAAGGGGGCGTGTCGGGGGCGGGGCCGAACGACGCAACATTTTGGGGGCGGGACGCGGCGTTTCGGGGGCGTGGTTTCGGCCCGGGGCATTCCGGGGACGTGGCTGGGTCGGGTCTCGGCACACCAGCAGCCCACTGGCGCGCGTGGATTTACGTCTCCCTTCGGGAGGCGTAAATCCATGGATAAAGGTAGGGGGGGTTTAGATAGAGCTGGGGGGGTGGGTTAGGTAGGGAAGGGAGGGGAAGGTGAGGGGAGGGCGAAAGAAAGTTCCCTCCGAGGGATCGGAGGCAGGCTGCACGGCTCGGCGTGCGCCGGCTGCCCAAAATCGGCAGCCTTGCGCGCGCCGATCCAGGATTTTATAAGCTACGCGCGTATCTTATAAAATCCAGCATACTTTTGTTTGCGCCTGGTGCGCCAAAAAAAGTACGCGAACGCGCTTTTTAAAAAAATCTACCCCACTATTTCTGATTATTGCAAATAAATAAATAAATAAATAAATATATTTAAATATAAATTTAAAAAATTTATTTTTATTAGCTCACTAGGGCTGTGTGTATATATGTCTGAGCAAAGGCCTCATTTTATCATGTGTGATAATTACCACTATCCTGCGATAATAGCCACTATGGTGCAATAAAAACATTTTTGCCTCCCCATACTGCTGATGAAAGAGGTTTTATTTCCTATCTTAAATCAGGCATTAGTATGCAATATTAGACCATGAAATGCGGTAGGAGTAATGCATTTGCATACTTGTCTTGATTTTGCATATTCATTATCATATTTAAATACAAACACATGTTGCAATAATCATAGTGTGTTTATCGTGTGTTTGACTCCGTTTAACATGTGACAAGGCCCTAATGTGATGATGATGAATGACCCTATTAGTTGGATATAGCTTATCCAGTTAAATTATATGGAATATTTAGTTGCATGGCATAGAATATTGCCTAGATATTTATTTGAGGGTTAAAAATAAAATCTGCAATAGATATGATAATCTTTAGAGCAAAGTCTTCAATTTTACCTTTGCAAGTATATTGTATAGTAGTTATGTTTGTGGTTTAACAGTTGATTGTTCTCTAGCAATGATCTAAGGTGTTACAACAAGTAAACTATAGAAATCAAGACAGCAATATTAATCTGGAAACTAAATAAATAGATGAATGAATAGATGAAAAATTTGAAGTGTCTGATATCTTCTCATGCTTGCTAGCCCCTTACATTGTTATGCACTTAAAGAAACTGGGTTCCATGATGGTCCTTATCATAAAGATGTCAGTATACCATCTAGGGATGTGAATCGTTTTTGAACGATTAAAATTATCGTCAGATAATTTTAAAATCATCCAAAATCGTTAGAGTGCACGATACAATACAAATGCCCCCGATTTATCGTCAGGGGCATTTGTATTGTATCATTAAATAGTTCGCAGGAAAACCGGCACACCAAAAAAACCCTAAAACCCACCCCGAACCTTTAAAACAAATCCCCCACCCTCCCGAACCCCCCCAAAATGTTTTAAATTACCTGGGGTCCAGTGGGGGGATCCCAACACGATCTCCAGCTCTCTGGCCATGGCTGCGTTGAGAAATGGCGCCGGTGGCCCTTTGCCCTTATCATGTGACAGGGCAAAGGTAGCGCCAGCGCCATTTTGGTTCCTGGCTCCCGACTTCACGCGTGCAGGAGATCGCTCCCGGACCCCCAGGGACTTTTGGCCAGCTTGGGGGGGTCAGGAGGCCCGTCGCCCGTATGACATAGTGAGGGCAAAGGTAGCGCCGGCACCATTTTGAAGATTGGCAATATGGCCCGCGTGCAGGAGGTCGCTCCCGGACCCCCGCTGGACTTTTGGCAAGTCTTTTGGGGGTCAGGAGGCCCCCCCCCAAGCTGGCCAAAAGTCCCTGGGGGTCCAGCGGGGGTCCGGGAGTGATCTCCTGCATGCGTGACGTCGAGAGCCAGGAACCAAAATGGCGTCAGCGCTACCTTTGCCCTGTCACATGATAAGGGCAAAGGGCCACCGGCGCCATTTCTCTTAACGCAGTCGTGGCCAGAGAGAGGGAGATCATGCCGGGACCCCCCCCCACTGGACCCCAGGTAATTTAAAACATTTTGGGGGGGTTCGGGAGGGTGGGGGATTTGTTTTAAAGGTTCGGGGTGGGTTTTAGGGTTTTTTTGGTGTGCCGGTTTTCCCGCCCTCCCCCGATTTACGATTTTTAACAATTAAAAAAAAACAAAAAACCACGACGATCAGATTTTGCTCCCCCCCCCCCAGCCAAAATTGATCGTTAAGACGATCGATCACACGATTCACACCCCTAATACCATCCTGATAAAAGTTGAACATTAATAGTGCAGTCAAAAAACAGCTTTACTTCAGGAGGGTAATTTTATAACATTGTGCATAAGTTAGCCAGCAAATATGTAGGTACTAGAGATGTGATTTGGCAGAACCATTTTCCCGTGATTCAGGCCAATTTTTTTCGGCCCCCCCGAAAAACGAATTTTTCCCAAATTTCGGGAAAATCCGCTTCGCACATCCCTATAATCTCCCCACCCTCCTGACCCCCTCAAGACTTACTGAAAGTCCCTGGTGATCCAGCAGGGGTCCCGGGAGCGATCTCCCCCTCTCGGGCTATCGGCTACCAGTAATCAAAATGGCACCGGTGGCCTTTTGCCCTTACCATGTGACAGGGCCTACCGGTGCCATTGGTCGGCACCTGTCACATAGTAGGAGCAATGGATGGCCCACACCATATTAAAAAAATGGTGTCACTGACATAAGGCGTCACTGACGTAAGAAGGCTTGTACAACGAACAAAAAATTAACGTGCTTTGCAGGAGTGGACCCACTTTGCAGACACAAGAGTGAACACTCCCGAGATCCCTGAAGCAGGCAGCATTCTGCTGAAACACGGCCGATGTCGGGCAGGCGAGTCCGACTCCGCAGGAGCGGTAACAATTAAATGATAATAGGTAGAATTCATGCATATCTGTTCAGTGAAGTGGGAAAGTCCCAGGCGGGTCGGAAAACAGCCGGGGAGTAGAAACAAAGCACAAAAAAAGCTAAAAACAAAAAATAATATGTTGATTAAAGCAAATAAAAATAAAATTGGGAGCTACAAAGTGGGACAGCCACAGAATGGTTGCCCTAAAGATAGCGACCACACAAGACTGTGCATCAGGGGGCTCCCTTGAACAATGGTGGTTGAGGATTTTTGACACAAGGGAACGAGGTTGGTAGTTGTGTGTTGAAAATTATCCTGGCAAAACTACATGCACAGAATTACACCTGATATTTGTTATGCATGGTTATGCTAAGAGAATTTACACACATAGAGGTAAATGTTCAAAAGTCATTTAGATAATAACTTAAAGTTATCCATCTAAATGGCAGATTTTGGTGTAATCAGCATCTAATCTGGCTAGATTTTTGCTGGATATAAATGAGACATTTCAGGGATATAAATTGGAGGACCTACTTATGCAGCTAATTTAAGGCCTGATTCATCAATGTATTTTCCCAAAGTCACAGAATGGGAGGAAAGCCTTAGTTAATCAGGCAGAAAGCCAGAGAAGTAGCAGTATTCAAATTTTTCCAACTAACTTTAGACCCGCTGGTATAGGTGGTTGCACCAGTGAATATTCCAGCAAAGTTATCCAGATAAACTTTATCTGGCTAACATTCTTAGCTGGCTGGGTCTGAACATCGAACACATAATTTAAAAAATCAAAAAGTATGCATGTATGTCCCAACCCCACAAATACTTCATCCCCCATATGTGCACAAATACTTCATCCCCATATGTGCAGAAAAGTATGTGCATACAGTGTCAAGGTATGCAATGTCAGGCATGTATCAGTTGCCCAACTTTCTGAAGTGCAATTTTTTTTTCAGGTGAAGTACTATTTTACCTGTAGAAATTCCTTTCAAAATTACCCTCCTTATGTCTGTATCATTTTATTAATAAAGCCTACGCAGTTAATATAACTAGACTCATTCTTCCAACAGCAAAATTTTGTGGTGACCCTGGAATACCTTCACAAGGGAAAAGAGAGGGCAAGAGTTTCATCTACCAGTCAGAGGTTTCCTTTACCTGCAATCTCCCTTATGTCCTGGTGGGATCCAGCACTAGGATGTGTCAAGTCGATGGTTCATGGAGTGGTTCCTCTCCACGTTGCATAGGTAACACAATTATTTTTTAATTAAATATAATTCTAGAATATAATAAAACCCAGTCCTTGGGTCACATTTAGCCAATCGGGTTTCAGGATATCTACAATGAATTGCATAAGATAGATAGGCATACAATGGAGTCAGTGCATGGAAATCTATCTCAATCATGTTCATTTTGGGATATCCTGAAATTCTGACTGGCTAGGTGTTTCCTGCGAACTGAGTTGAGAACTCCTGATATGATATCACCTGAAGTTCTCAGGTGTTTCCTGAGAACTGAGTTGAGAACTCCTGATATGATATCACCTGAAGTTCTCAGGTGTTTCCTGAGAACTGAGTTGAGAACTCCTGATATGATATCACCTGAAGTTCTCAGGTGTTTCCTGAGAACTGAGTTGAGAACTCCTGATTTGATATCACCTGAAGTTCTCAGGTGTTTCCTGAGAACTGAGTTGAGAACTCCTGATATGATATCATCACTGAAGACCATCCTCTTCAGTGATATCATCACTAAGCTGCCAGCATGATAGACTATGAAGCTAGATCAGAGGACTGGAAAGCAGCAGAGCAGTCCCAGAAGGCAGGAATCTTTCCTCTGGGAACTGCAGCAGCCAGCATCGATCATAGTGGGGAAATTAGCTCTTTAGTTCTGCTCCCAATAGTGATGTCATCATCATATTGCCACTGGTGGGCTGTCAGAAAAGGGATGATACAAAGGGGGTCTGCTCCTTTGTGGACCTCGTTGAATGCTTCCTTTGTTGTCCAGCCCTTGATGGGGTTTGTCATTTGCTAAATAATGTACTGGTCAAGGGAACTGAATCAGGGTCACAGTGATGCATTTAATGATATTGATATTCTTATGGGAAGGGGGGAAAATTAATTATGCATTCCATATGTCATCACAGAGTAAATATTATCAAAATAGATGTTTGTGTACCCAGCCAGGGTGGGCAATTATATCCTGCTTGAAAACAGGTTTCAAAATCCTATCCCTATGCATTTATAACTTGCATTTCTTAATATGAGATCTGTTAAAGAGACCTGGTTGAGTAAAGCAGGTGACATAATCTTGTAACAGCTTTTCTTTGCAGGTTTTTTTTCAGCTGGATAGCAACTTAAAATAGGAAGATATGGTGGAGGAACAGCCTTTATATTTCAGTAATCACAAGCAGTTAACTTAAGCCCATGTCCCAAATTCAAGGCATCAAGTGTCTGTTTTTAAAATTTGATGAAAAGGATAAATGGGGTTCAAGACAGTTTATCATTCATTTGGAAACAAAAGATTCCTTAATTCGAGTGATGTAGATTTGCTTGTAATCTCCCCTAGATTAATAATAATATGTGATTCAATATTCATGAAGATAACATGCAGGACCTGGAAGCTGGGAAATATATTTCAGATTTGGCAGAATTAGGTCTTTTCCAATGATTACTGATCCAGCACATTTAGCCAGTCATTACTGTTGTCTACTATTTTAACCTGATTTGTGAGATTCACACCTACAAACAAATGTTATTGCTGTAATGCCAGTGTCTTATGAGATCACAGATTTTTCTCCTACTGGTATTCCATTTTCTTGAAGCTCTAAGAGATAGGATTAATCCTGGCAGTTTAATAAATATATTGGGTCTGCTTCCACCAAAATTAGAAAAGGAATACTTTATTATATGAGAGCAAATATGCACAGATATCCTGAGATGTACTTTAAATAAGGCAGTGCCAGAAAAATTATGTATGGTTTGGGAAAATGTCCCTGTGGTTCAAAGAAGACCTTTATTCTTTATAGTGTATAGGTAAGGGCTTAGAAAGAAACCAATGAGTTGTATAGATACAGTCAAGCCAGTTTATTAGGTTTCTAATAAAACTTTCAAAATAAAAATTGAGCAAGTTAAAAGGAAATACTTTGTTTCCCAGCATTGAAACTATTGTATTTTGGTATTAAGAAAGTCTGAAGTTTTGAAGTTTTCAGGAAATTACTTTCTACATATGCACAATAAAATAAAACTAGTTGAAGACCTAGCATTCTGGTATATCATCCTAGTCAAAATGCTTTCACCATAAGCACTGGTGGAGAGGACATGGATTTGCCATTGTAATTAACATGGTGAGGCATTTATGGTGTTATGGATTCACTAGGGTTGGTAGACCTTGATACTAAAAGAACAAAATGTAGCAGGTCAAGTAAAGCATAATTCATTAAACTATTTTCCCATAAACATAGAATTGATTGAGTTGCTCCAGGGTGTTGCGGCTGGCGGTTGCCGGTCCCCACGTCTGGCCACACTTACCGTCAGCAGCAGTTGCGGCAGGGAGCCAGCAACTCGGCCTTCACATCGCGGCTGCTTCGGGGTCCCTCGCGTCCTCCAGGCTGCCGCCATCAGTGGCAGATGTGGGTCTCCTCGGCGCTCCCTGGAACGCCGTCATCAGCAGCAGACACGGCAGGGAGCTAGCAATGCTGCCCCTACAGGGATGGCCTCAATCCCAATTAGGCGTAGGCGAGTGGCTCCTACCCCTAGTTAAAAGCCTTGGAAGGAAGAAGCTCCCAGGGGCTACTTCCTGTTTAGGACTATTTAAGATGGCTCTGATGTGCCTTTGCAATAGGTCCAGCTTGGTGTCTATTGTGCCTTGCTTCCGCTCTGCCTTTGATCCTGCTTCAAATTTGGGCTTTGCCTTGCTTGCCACCTGCCTTTGACCCTGCTTTGGATTTGGACTTTGCCTTGCCTGCTGCCTGCCTTCGACACTGGACTGCTTGGATTCTCCAGAACACTGCCAGCTAATCTCTGCTTTCTCTGGTTCGACCTCGTCGCCATCTCTGAGGTTCATCTCCCGTCAACGAGGAATCGTGGTAAGCCTTTCATAGCACACAAAATTGTTGCGGCCCAAGGGTTCACCGATTCATTGAATTGTAACAGGTTGCAAAGGCCATGGACCCGATGGACCTTTCTGGTCTACAGGTTATTGCGGGTTTAGCATTGAGGATACAGCAGCAGCAACAATGCCTGAACTCCTTGGCAGGATCTTTACAATGCTTGAATACCCGGTTAGATGCTTCTGAGGCTCCCAGTGGGCCGCCAGCTGTTCTGACACCCATCGCTTCAACTATTCGGCTGCCGGCTCCTCCCCGGTGTGCAGGTGATCCAGGACAATGCCGGGGTTTCCTCAATCAGTGTTTAATGCACTTCTCGCTGCAGCCAGCACAGTTTCCTTCAGATACCGTAAAAACTACCTTTATATTCTCATTTTTGGATGGCAAGGCTCTGGCATGGCATCTCCCCTGTGGGAGAGAGGAGATCCAATCCTTCAGGACCTTCAACATTTCCTCCAGGTATTCAAGCAGACCTTTGATGATCCCGGTTGTTTGGCGGCCACAGGGTTGGATATTCTTCATCTTCGTCAAGGTACTCGTACATTATCCAACTACACCATCGAGTTTCGGACAATGGCAACCGAATTAAATTGGCGAGAGGACAGTTTGCGGAGTATTTTTTTGGAAGGACTAGCCACCCGTATAAAAGATGAGCTGGCTGCTCGAGATCTCCCTGATTCTTTGGATGATTTGATTGATCTAGCTGGTAAAATAGATCTGTGTCTTCAGCAATGCACCAGGGAGTTTTGTGGGCCATGTAGGGCAATTACTCTTGCATCCTCCTTCTCCAGGCCTCTGTCAGGCTCTCCACCAACTGCTAGGGACCACAAGCCAGAAGAACCCATGCAATTAGGGAGGAGTCATTTAACAACCAAAGAAAGGCAGCATCGCTGGACTCAAGGCTTATGTTTATTCTGTGCTGGAAAGGGGCATTTTTTGGCCAATTGCTCTGAGAAGGGGGGAAACTTCAGGGCCTAGAACCAACTGGGGAGATGCCTCTAGGTGTTACCGGGTCTGCTCCCCAGCTTATTCTTCCTGAAACATTGATTCAAAACCAGCAGGAGATCTCTACCTTGGTCCTCCTGGATTCTGGTGCAAGAGGGAA
Source organism: Rhinatrema bivittatum (assembly GCF_901001135.1). Classification (NCBI taxonomy): domain Eukaryota; kingdom Metazoa; phylum Chordata; class Amphibia; order Gymnophiona; family Rhinatrematidae; genus Rhinatrema; species Rhinatrema bivittatum. The sequence continues at coordinate 741,661,908 of NC_042616.1, read as the reverse complement.
TTTCATTATGAGAAACCTGGTCGAATACCTTCGTCTGCCTACAAAACTACGGGATACCCTGTTGGTACTTTCTTCTATATCTGGAAACCACTTCCTGGACAGATCATCCGGACCACTCTTCCATTGCGCCTCAGGACTGGTATACTCAATATGGATGAGATTACTCTTCATGTCATTGACAAAGCCATCCATCCAATCATTCTAGGGATTCATTGGCTTCAAAGACATTCTCCCACGATCGATTGGGAGACACTTCAGTTAACCAAATGGAGCTCACGATGTCATCAGCAATGCCTTCTTTCCATGACACATCCTCTCACCATTTGTCTTGCTACCACTTCAGGAGATCTACCTTCACAATACTCCAGTTATGCTGACGTATTCTCCAAAGAAAGTGCAGAAATTCTACCTGAACATCGGCGGTTTGATTGTGTCATCAATCTGCTTCCTGGGACCATACCTCTTCGAGGAAGGGTGTATCCTTTATCACTTCCTGAGACCCATGCCATGGCCCAATATATCCGGGAGAATTTAGACTGGGGATTCATCCGCCTATCAACATCACCAGCTGGAGCCAGGTTTTTCTTTGTGGCCAAAAAATATGGTACTCTATGGCCCTGCATAGATTATCGGGGGTTGAATGCCATAACAAGGAAAGATTGTTACCCGTTGCCTCTCATTCCTGAGTTATTGGACCGGTTACAGGGCGCCCACGTTTTTACAAAACTTGATCTCCGAGGGGCATATAACTTGGTCCTCATCAGGCCTGGTGATGAGCAGAAGACTGCTTTTAATACTCGTGATGGACATTTTGATTTTGTAGTAATGCCTTTTGGACTGTGCAATGCACCCGCAGTCTTCCAGTCTATGATGAATGAAATTTTTTGGGATCTATTGTATACCAAGATAGTTGTCTATCTAGATGATGTACTGATTTTCTCCAAAGATCTTTAGTCTCACTGCTGTGATGTCCAACAAGTACTGCAATGCCTGCGAGCTCACAAACTTTATGTAAAGCTGGAAAAATGCATTTTTTAAGCCAAATCCTTGCCTTTTTTGGGATACATTATTTCCAGTACTGAGTTCCGAATGGATCCAGATAAAGTGGCCTGCATCTGGTCTGCGCTTCCTGCATCCGGTCTGCGCTCCCTGCAACGATTCTTGGGATTTGCCAATTTTTATAGGCACTTCATTCCTCATTATCCCCAATTAGTTGCTCCTCTAATCGCATTGACCTGAAAAGGAGCCAATACCAGTGAGTGGTCTTTAGAAGCAGTAGACACCTTTTCCAGTCCAAATAAGGCCTTTCTCTCTGAGTCCTGCCTCCACCATTTGGATCCTGCACGTCTTTTCATTTTGGAAGTAGATGCTTCCTCAAATGCAGTTGGGGCCGTCTTGGGTCAAATTTCTACTAAAGGTGTATTCCACCCTTGTTCCTATTTTTCTCGCAAATTCTACACTGCGGAAAAAGAATATGGTACTGAGGATAAGGAACTCCTGGCCATAAATCTGGATTTTGAGCCTTGGCGACTGTGGTTGGAAGGAGCTCAACACATCATGGTCTATACTGACCATAAGAACTTAGAACATCTTCGCCAAGCCCAACATCTAAATCACTGCCAAGCTCGCTAATCTTTATTTTTTAACTGTTTTGATTTCCTGGTAAAGTACAGACTAGCCGCCAAAAATATCAGGGCAAACATTCTCTCTCAAGCTTCCAAGGCCGAAGATAAACCGGACCCGCCGGGATTCATTATTGACTCAGCATACATCCTGTTGGCCACTACTCATATAGTTCCCCCAGGGAAAACTGTTGTTCCGACCCGGTTATGGCAATGCTTGTTAGAATGGGCCTATGACTCTAAGTTGGCTGGATATCCAGGTCAAGCTTGAACCCTCTCGATCCTCAGAAGATATTATTGGTGGCCATTGATGTACCAGGACGTGAAAGCCTATGTAGACTCATGCCCAACCTGCGCCTGGCAGAAAACTCTGGTAGGACATCCTTGGGGTCTGTTGCAGCCCCTGCCCATACCCAAGGAGCTCTGGACTCATATTGCAACCAATTTTGTGGTAGATCTACCTATCTCCAATGGTACCCGGGTGATTTGGGTGGTCATTGACCGTTTTTCTAAAATGTCTCACTTTATCGCTCTCCCAGCACTACCCTCTGCTCCAGAACTGGCCAAATTGTTCACAACACACATTTTCCGATTACATGGACTACTCCACCATATTGTTTCAGATCGTGGAACCCAGTTCACGGCTAAATACTGGCAGTCTTTGTGCTGTAAATTTGGGGTCAAATTGGATTTTACCACAGCCTACCACCCTCAGGCCAATGGACAAACTGAATGAACAAACCACACATTAAATACTTTTCTAAGGGCTTTCATGAATGAGCACCAGGATGATTGGGCCGACCTTCTCCCATGGGCAGAATTCTCCCAAAATAGTCACGGCAACGCGGCTATGGGACCTCACCTTTTCTCTGTGTTCATGGGAAACAACCGCTCCCTCCACTTCCAATACTTTTATCCATTCCATCCCCGGCTGCTCAGATGATGGCACATGATGGCACATGATCTCCATACATTATGGACTCAGATTGAAATCATGATCTGCAAGGCTGCCCAAAGAACAAAGAATACTACAGATAAGCATCGGTGACCAGTGCCTCAACTCAATATTGGGGAAAAAGTTTGGCTTAGCTCCCGCAACTTACGATTATGGGTGCCCTCAATGAGGCTAGCACCTCGCTACATGGGTCCTTTTCCAATTCTGAGACAGGTCACTCCGGGCACCAACCAACTGTGTCTCCCTCCATCATTTAAGATTCATAATGTTTTCCATGTTTCACTTTTGAAGCCGGTGATCCTATCTTGGCCTACATGCAAGCTGCCAGATCCCCAGGAAATCTCCACAGAGGAGGAAGAGATGTATCAAGTAAGAGAGATCCTGAATGTTCACTGTCTAAAAAGGCATTGGGAGTATCTTATAGCCAGGGAGGGGTACGGTCTGGAAGAAAATTCATGGGAACCCATGAAGAATATATTAGACAAAATACTCCTTGTAGATTTTCATAGCACTCATCCATGGAAACCTAGACCTCCTGGAAAGGGTCTTAGAGGAGGAGGTACTGTTGCAGGCTGGCCACACTTTCCGGCAGCAGCAGTTGTGACAGGGAGCCAGCAACTCAGCCAGCAACTCAGCCTTTGCTTTTGGTCCCCTCGCTCCCCGGGCTGCCATCAACAGCGGCAGACACAGCAGGGAGCTAGCAACATTGCCCCTACAGAGATGGCCTCGGTCCCAGTTAGGCATGGGTGCATGGCTCCTCCCCCTAGTTAAAGGAGCTGTGTCAGGAAGAAGCTCCCAGGGGCTACTTCCTGTTTAGGACTATTTAAGATGGCTCTGAGTTTCCCACAGTGCCTTTGCAATAGGTCCAGTTTGGTGTGCGGTGTGCCTTGCTTCTGCTCTGACTTTGCCTTGCTTGCCGCCTGCCTTTGACCCTGCTTCAGATTTGGACTTTGCCTTGCTTGCCGCCTGCCTTTGACCCTGCTTCAGATTTGTACTTTGCCTTGCCTGCTGCTTGCCTTTGATACTGGACTGCTTGGATTCTCCAGAAAACTGCCAGCTAAACTCTGCTTTCCCTGGTTCAACCTCGTTGCCATCACTGAGGTTCATCTCCCGTCAATGAGGATTTGTGGTAAGTCTTTCATAGCACACATAATCGTTGCAGCCCAAGGATTCACCGATTCATTGAATCATAACACAGGGTCATCAACCAATCCTGCTTTATCTGTTGTAATGTTGGGCCATTGGATTGAAGGGGCATTGATACTACCTGTGAGGAGGTGCCCCACAGGCCCCACTGTCAGTAGGTGAGTCTGTTGGAGAGCAAAGATCCAGCTGGAGCTTCACTTCTACCAGTCCAATTTCCCCTTAGGTTGAACCCTCTGGTGCCGGGGCCGGCTGGATTTACATGGGGTCTCTGCAGCGATGGAAGTCCCAGAGAAGAGGAGATGCCAAGAAGAAGACTCAGTTAAGGAACGGGCAGAGAAGCTCAACGCCAAGTTCCAGATGAGGGTCGTGGCAGGTGGGATATCTCATAGTCTGGTTCCAGGCAAGGGTCGTAGCAGGCAACGTATCTCATAGTCAAGTCCAGTCCAAGTTGAAGCCAGAATCAGTCCAAGGAAAGGGCAGGAACTCAGGAAAAGCAACACACTTCGTAGAAGTGAGGAGACCTATTGCCAAAGCGTCTGCTGAAAACAGGGACCCAGCTTATGTAGTCTGTGAGTGATAATATCAGAGGGAAGGGCCGTGGGCATTTTCCTGCTGTGAGCCTTTAAAATTCAGAGGAGAGGCATGTGTGTGCACCTAAGAGGAAGCACAGGTATAAGAGAGTCGGTGGCATCCTCGCTTCGAGGCAGCATGGCAGCAGCAGCGGCAAACAGATGCAAAAGTGGAGGCCGGGATGAGGATCCAGTGACGCAGGTTGAGGAGATGGTTCCCTGCCATTACCAGGAAACCCGGAGTGAGTGAGGCCAACCACAGGTTCCTATGGTCGGCAAGCGTAGCACTATCAAAATTTCAGAAGCTAGTTAGCAGGGAAGTTTTGAAAAGTCTTATACTTTTAAAAGCATTTAAACAGAATTAATAAGGTAAATATGGGAGTTATAAGGTATAATAAATATTAGAGATGTGAATCGTGTCCTCGATCGTCTTAACGATCGATTTCGGCTGGGAGGGGGAGGGAATCGTATTGTTGCCGTTTGAGTGTTTAAAGTATCGTGAAAATCGTGAAAATCGTGAGCCGGCACACTAAAACCCCCTAAAACCCACCCCGACCCTTTAAATTAAATCCCCCACCCTCCCGAACCCCCCCCCCCCAAATGCCTTAAATTACCTGGGGGTCCAGCGGCGGTCTGGAATGGCAGCGGTCCGGAACGGCCTCCTGCAATTAAATCGTGTTGTCTTCAGCCGGCGCCATTTTTAAAAATGGCGGCGGCCATAGACCAACACGATTCGACTGCAGGAGGTCGTTCCAGACCCCCGCTGGACTTTTGGCAAGTCTTGTGGGGGTCAGGAGACCCCCCCAAGCTGGCCAAAAGTCCCTGGGGGTCCAGCGGGGGTCCGGAAAACGATCTCCTGCCGCAAATCGTTTTCCGTACGGAAAATGGCGCCGGCAGGAGATTGACTGCAGGAGGTCGTTCAGCGGCGGTCCGGAACCCCCGGCAGCTGAGGGTATGGGTGCAGGAGATGGCTCCAGGACCCCCCGCTGGACCACCAGGGAGTTTTGGTAAGTCTTGGGGGGGTCAGGAGGGTGGGGGTTGTAATTAATTCAATTTTAGCTGGGAAACGAATAAGAATTAACGCATGTACGTATCGGGGGGCCCCCCTTGCCAAATGCAACATATCTGCCCCCCCCCCCGATGAATACGAATCCAGAATGCAACACATGGCATTCCTCTGCACATCCCTAGTGGAGTCTCAGGGATATGTTGTGGGACAAATAATGTTCAATATCTGTGTGAGCAATATTGTGAAGAGATTAGAAGACACATTTTTCATTTTCCAGATCATTCAAAGATCTAAAACAGAGTACACACTCACAGATTGATTTTAAAAGTGCTGATCACACGAAAATGCCATACACAAGCAATGCAGATACCCCCTCTTCAACCTTTTCAGTTGTTGCCCATGGACCTCTCAGACAACAATTTCTCTATGTGGAGGGTATGACTCAAAAATATGAGGAGTAGCTTTGGCAGATGGGGCACATAGTTGGCTTTCTTTTCTGGCATATTGCTGCTTCAGTAGTCAGTCTGTTCAAAGACAGCTGCAGGTCTTCATCAGTGTGCCATTGCTGCTCCAACAGTATGTGGTACTTATAGAGGGTGGATAGTCAGATGTCAATGTCCTTCTATCTCTTGTCTGGAAGATTTCCCTCCCTGGTGTCAATGGAATTGATGTCATGTAGCAGTTGGACTAAGGCAGGCATAAAAGAGGATACTGAATGCACAATTAAGTCTATAGACACTATTTAGCATATACACCCCCTCATTTATCAAAATGCGCTAAGGCGTTTTCGCATGCGTTAAGGGCTTATTACATGCAAAAAGTGCTGTTATCGCATGCGGTAAGCTCTTAACGCATGCAAAAATGCTTTTAACGCATGTGATAGCACCATATCGTATAGTGTGATGCAAATCCGAAAAAGAGAAGGAGTGGGCTGGGTTTACCATTTTGCAAAGCCATAGTTTATTAGTATATAGAAGCTACAGTTTTATGAGTTAGCATGCATGCTAAAAAGTGAATTTTAAAAGTCTGTCATGCACCAAAATTAGTGGATGTGCAACTATATCAGGCTCGCGCACATCAAACGAATTTTAAAAGCCGCCCGGATATGTGCATAGATGCCACTGAATGCACATCTCAGAACTTCTCAAAAAGGGGTGTGGACATAGTCTGGGCAAGACATGGGTATATAAGCATTTCAGGATGTTCACCAGAAAATGTGTGTGTAAATACTTATACAATCCAGCACATGGAGGAGTTTAAAGGGCCTGGGGTAACCTGTGGGTGTACAGGTTATTGAACCGGGGGGGGGGGGGGCAGCGGGGGTTGGAGGAACTATTTGTTAACTGGAAGAACTGGGAATGAACTGGTAAAACTGGCAAATGTGACAGTGTGTGCCCTTTTTAAAATCCCCCCACTTATGCTGTAAAAGTGGGATTTGAGTGCATAGGTGCGCACCCACTTAAAATTCTGTGCACTTGTGATACCATGCATGCATATATACAGGTATGTTATAAAATAGACGCATCTCTGGGCACGGGTCAGCAAACCCATGCCAGTTTAAATGTTACCATCTAAGAGTGTTCCCTTCTATTAAGTCTTTTTTTGAGCATGCATACAGTAAAACTAAGTGCTTTAAATGGCATTGTAGCATGCATGTTAATTTTTCTCTGACATATATGCCAAAGCATTTTAGTGCCATTTTTAGTGCATAGTATTCTAAGGATCATTAAACCCAGATTTGGTTATATTGTGATTAATCAGAGGGAGTTTGACAAAAGGGAATATTGACCATTAAATCAGAATTGCACTATGCATATTTTCTGAATTCTTCGCTGTTCTTACTATTTATTTACTTATTTCATTAAGTTTTAGGTCACATATCCTAAGAAGCCTCTTGGTGGCATAAAAATAAAAACATAAACACACATAAGAACATAAAAATCATGCAAAAAATTATCATTCGGTATATTGCATAAACAATCAATATAAATATAGATGGACCCACCTCCATCTAAGTAAGAAGTCACCATGATGGAGATGAAGTGTAGAGTTTCACTAATTTTATTTAGTTATAAAGAAAGAAACAATTTTGAAAATGAATTAAAAACTCATTAGTATTATGTAATTCTTATCTTGGACAGTGAAACTGAAGATACATGGTAATAAATCATTAGTCTTAAGTTCTTTCTGTTTTTCTATCTTCTTTCATTTTTTATTATTTTAATTTTTCATATTTCTATACACAAATCCATTTTTAAATAATGATGATTATTTCAGACTCTGTCTAAGCAAGCATGGATTAGTTACTTTTCTCCAGAAAATGTCTGTGAAATGATATATAAAATGTAGTAATTTTTAACAGACTTATTGCAGGACTCAAACTTTTTAATTCAGTGCAATATTAAAACAATGACTCAAAAATAGCAGTTCTGGAAATCTGCTTTGTGGAAGATATTGCATTGATTTCCCCTGCTGAAGAAATATAACCTACTTTACAATTTCTTTTAGAACCCACTCGCACAGCTTGTGAAAACCCTGGCACACCATGGCATGGATCACAGAACAATACATTTGGATATCAGGTACCTATTTTGCATGTTGATTCCAGTATTTTGCAATATCACATTACATAATAAATTTTCACCTTCAGTACAAATGCTATGATGAACCTCAACAAAATGTGACTCTTTTTTTCATAAAAGAATTACTAGTAATTGTAAGAAGCAAACTGCACATTTTTTTGTAAATGAGGTGAGACTTGGAGGAAGGGAGGTAGGGATTAAGCACATGGTTTGGAATCAGGGTCCATAAATTCTCCCATAGACTACCAGGGAATTTGGGACATGGCTCAGGAAGACTCTTACAGGCCCTTTGAAAGATGGTGGCCCTGGGGTGGAAAGCATCCATCACACATTGCCATGTCCAGGAATATACTGTATATAAAATTATCATGGAATTCACTAAATTTGGGAACTGCAGTTTAGAGAATCTCAAGGTAGTTTATTTGCAGTAAAATGGTGCAATAATGTGCTGTTTTACCACAGCAAAGTAAATAGGCCAATTCTTCAAGTAGGCAAAACTTGGGCTTACATGAGCATTCATCTATGAACCTGTATAAAACCTGTGTGGGAATTTGGGTTCAGACTGAATTATCAGTGCATAAAGAAGATTTAAAAAAACAATTTTACATATCACCAGTTGGTTTGGAGAATATGCTGTTTGCTGTGAAATTCAATATAAGCATGTGTACAAATATTTTTTGACCATTGAATAACTAATCACAGTTTTACTGCTGTAAATAGCTAATTCATATATTAAAAATAAACATTACGAGATACATTTTGCTGTCCTCTTTAAATACTGTCCAAATGGCAGCACAGAAAAAAAGAATTCCCATAACAGCTATATCCCAGATGTCCCTGGCACTTAGTATGTTTTTCGTCTAGAATTATACAGAAGCTTATTCAGAAATTTTGGCCTCTGTGTATCAACATTTCTGCCTTAAAAATATGGGAATTTAAAAATGTTGGTTCAACATGATTATTAAAAAATTCAGTGCATAATTAATCACTATTTTCTTAACTTGGGTCTATTTAATAAATTTGGTTGAATGACAGCCTGGCCATATGCCAGTGCACGATCTACTATGAGGGCATATTATGTACTAAAGGGTGCTGAATTGTGCAAAGGCTACAGCACTTCCTAAGAGGTAGATTTTTAAACACATGCACGGGCGTCCATGGCCATGCGCACATGCATGCCCGATTTTATATCGGCATGCTCATTTGTGCCTGCGAATGCCAACTCTCGCGCACAAGGGGAGGAATTGTGTTAGAAGCATGTGGTGACGCGATTGGGACTTCCCCAGTTCCCTCCCAGTATGTTCCAATAAAGGCGAAGAGTGGGAGGGTTACTTCCTTAATCCACTACCTACCCTGCCTCCCTTTTCCCCTCTCACCCCAACCCCTAAAACCTCTCTATCTAGCTTTTTGTTGTTGTTGTTTTTACACTTACCTGCTCTCCTGAGCAATATTAAGTAGCGTGCACCGGCCAGCTGCTGGCGCATGCTTTACCGGGACAGTGCCTAATGGTGCTATTCCGGCCAGCCCCCGCCCTGCCCAGTCCCTGCCCCCGGCCCTCCCCGTTCTGCCCCTTTTTTTGAAACCTAGTTCTTCTGCGCATACTGGGAAATGCACGCGTGGCTGGGTAGCTTTGAAAATGAGCGTGGCGTGGGCATGGCATGACCACGTGCATATCTCCCAATATTCACACATGGTGGGGTTTTAAAATTTACTTGTAAGGGGTGAAGTTTTAAAACATTTATGCATGTAAAATTAGCATATATGTGTATAAGTAGCTTGTACTCGTGTATATGGCATTTTATAAACTTCAAGAGTACACATAGGGGCAGATTTTCAAAGGGGTACACGCATAAGATACGTGCGTACCCCCCGAAAACTTGCTCCAAGCTCCCCCTGCGTGTGCCGAGCCTATGTTGCATAGGTTGCCGGTATGCACAAAGCCCCGGGACTCGTGTAAGTCCCGGGGCTTTCCTGGGGGGGCGTGTCGGGGGGGCGTGTCGCTGCTGGCGCGTCATCAGGGGCGTTCCGGGGATGGGGCCGCGGCCGTGGTTCTGGCCGAGGGGCGTTCTGGGGGCATGGTCACGGCCTCCGGACCAGCCCCCGGACCAGAACATGGCGCGCTGGCAGCCCGGCACACGCAACTTATGCCTGCCTCGGGCTGGCGTAACTTTTGCAATAAAGGTGTGGGGGGGAATTAGTTAGGGCCGGGGGGGCGGGTTAGTTAGGGGAAGGAAAGGGAAGGTGGGGGGGGCGCCGGAAAGAAAGTTCCCTCTGAGGCCGCTCTGATTTCGGAGCGGCCTCGGAGGGAACGGAGGCAGGCTATGCAGTTCAGCGCGCGCAGGCTGCCAATTTTGCACAGCCTTGCGCATGCCGACCCTGGATTTTAAAAGATACGCATGCAATATGGCCTTATCACATGCATTAGGGCCCTAACACACGCAATAAATCTTTAGAAAATAACCCCCTAAAATGGTAAATAGTGCAAGCAATCCCATTGAATGTACACTATTTGCCATTTTATAGGGTTATTCATCAAAATGTGTTGTGGCATTAATGCATGCGATAATGCATTAACTTGTGAGTTAACACAATAACAAATGTGAAAAGAATCATATTGCATGGCGTGAATGCAGATTTTTTGGGGGTGGGATTTAGTTAAATGAGGGGTAATATCACAATGCATGCAATTACACGGTTTTAATACTGGAAATAGCTATGACTTTTTTTCCTGGCTTTAGGTCATAACATATGTGTGTGTGTGTGTATGTGAGAGAGAGAGAGAGAGAGGGAGAGCGAGACTATTTATAAGGACCTCATAGTAGGGAAGTATTTATATTTCTATCGGAGGGCATCTAATAGGTCGAGGTGAGGTGTTGGTACTGGTTTTGGGTTTAGGGGCCAGTTTCACATATAGAGTGAGTCATCGAACAGTACAGTACACCTTGGGAAGACCTGACATCATTTAGAATGCGGAAAGTCTCACAAAGATGAAATTTTGTACTATCTTATCGCACCGTAGCTTGCTGGTTCCCTGTTATAGGTAGGGTGAGAGAACATAGTTGAAATTTCATCTTTATGACACTTTCCTCACTCCAAATGACATCAAATCTTCGCCAAGGTGTGCTGTGCTGTTCGCACATCTCACTCTACATGCAAAACTGGCCCCCTGGAAGTTGGGATTTTATGTGTGTAAATCAGGAGATTTTCCTACATGCGCGTAGTTTTGAAATTACCAATTTTACCAAGTTCACCTTGTCCATTTGCATGCAATTGAGACCCCCACCCAGTTAGTTTTTCACTTTTAAGATTATTAGTATCACTTGTGCTAGATGTAGAACAGTGTAAATATATGTGAGTAATGTTGCGGTCCTGGCCACTTGGGCGCCTTTGTAGCCCGTTTCCCACCAGTGCCGACTCCGCCCAATTCCTGACATCACACACCGCGGCCTTGATAAGCCGGCCGCGGCCATCCAGCCTTTGCCTTGCAACAGGTTAGCATTCTAGTTTCCTGTTGCATTGCGCCCCGGAGTGACCCGCTTGGCTACGTCGATCCGTTCCTGCTACAGTACCTGCTTGGTTCCTGCCTGCCTGGTTCCAGTACCCGAGTCTTGCTACAGTTCCTGCCTGGTTCCAGTACCCGAGTCCTGCTACAGTTCTTGCCTGGATATTGTAACTGGGTTCGGGTTCCAGAACCCGAACCCAGTTACAATATCACTACTGTCCTAGTCTGGTTCCAGTTACCTGTCCTGATCCACAACCCACCTAAGTCCCAGCGGCCGGGCCCCTATGGGCTCCTCCCGGGGGGGCTCCGGCTTCCAAGAGTGAAGCCACCTAAGTCCCAGTGGTTGGGCTCCTCCCGGGGGAGCACCAGCTTCCAGGGTGAAGAGCACCTCTACGTCCTGCCTGAACATCTGCCTCCCGGCCTGCTGTTCATCAGAGACATTGTCCATCTCTTCCTAGTCTCCAGCAGGTCGGCCCAAGGGTCCACTAAACTGAGACTCCCACAACAAGTAAGTTGTCAAATCTACATGTGTAAATTGCTTATAAAATAGCCATTACAGGGGTAGTGCTAAAGAGCCACACAAGAAGGATACTTAACTTCTCTGCTGGCAAGATCAACATTAAACTCAGTTCCTATTACCTACCAACAACTTCTACTTCTTCACAGACCCTGCTAGCTTATGGTATCAATATGTCCTCAAGCAAAAGGGGCCAAGACTGAGCTGAATTTTACAACTACATCCAGTACTAAACAACCTATACAGGATCCCTCCACTCCTGAAAAATCTAAGGCCAGTAAAGAGAAGCATGCTGGGGATGACACAGTGCTAGCCGAATTGCAGTGAATTCTGGATTTAATGGAACAGCACTTCAAAGCCACTAAAGATATCAAAAGTGACTTGGAGAAGTTAACGGATCAGTTTGCTACACTACAATTCAATGTGGGCAAATGTGAGGATAAACTGGCTGATCTCGATGGACTGCCAACCAAAGTGCATCACCATTCTGCTGCTATAGAAACTTTGCAGAGAGTGATCGAGGATCTGTCTAATTGCAACAGACAGAATATTTGCATTTTGGGCATCCTGGATGGTAGAAGATCTCGTGACACACTTACTATACCTGGATTTTGAATACCCATTAAAGTGGAGCAAGCACACTGAGGCCCATTTCACCCCCTTCTCAAAGCTAAATATCCTCAACTGATAGTTATCAAAGTATTGTGCTAAATTCAGGTCTTAGAAGTCTTTGCAGCCACTCTCCTCAAAGTGCCAGTGATAATGGACGGGCAAAAAATAATTTTTGTCCCTGATCTCTCAAAACCTATTGCGCCATGATGTAAAAGATTTCTGGAATTGCACCCACAGCTCCAATAGCTAGGAGTGAAATTATGCCTTCTTTAACCTGTGCAGACGAGAGTGACCTTTAATAATTCTGCGGTATTGACCACCTTTTTGTTGGCTGAAACAGAATGCATGGACATTACAGGACACTTAATTTTGAATGACAAAGGAATTGTAGGATAATCTGCCTGAGACCTTTTTTCTTCCTTGTATGGTCTTTGCTTTCCCACTTTAGAAATTTGGGCTTAGAAATTGTATGTGAAGCTAAGTTATCCTTAGAACCTGAATTTCTCTTTTGGGAAAACGTTTGCTTGTGGTCCATAAAAACCTTGCTATCAGCGAGCCTTACCCAATCTCTTTTTTTTTGTCTTACATATATCCCATTTAAGCTGTTATTGGCAGGCTTGAGATCCACAAGCCTATGCTGACATTATGAAACTGTAGAAGGTATACTTGAACATATATTATTTGAATGTTGTAAGATCTGTCCCTTTTTCTTCCAGGTGACGGAATTTGTTAAAAAAAAAAAAAATCCTTCATCCACCTATCACCTACCATGTAGTTAGTTTACAATCTTTTGACTCTCATGATGTTCTCACCTTTTTTCAATGTAAACTGTTGGGACATTCTTAGCCTTACAACTGATACTAAGCATCTGACCCTTGTACTTTTGTTGCATGATCTAAAATGGTTCCTACTCATGTACTGTTTTATTTGTTTACTGTTATTCTTTTCAAATATTTCAATAAAAATGATTGAAATGAAAAACATAAAATAAAATAGTAACTTAGAAGAATAAACGTTGGCCCTGCCATGGAACATTCCTGGCCCACCTCTTTTTTACACATGCAAATTTACTCGCAAGCCCTTACTTGTTTGTTACAATTTGTGGCTTGCGGAGCTGTCCCAAAAGCTTTTTCACTTACCATAATGCAACCAGCATTGCTTCAAAGCCTGCATGTCGCCCACCCTTGACCTCAGGCAGGAACATCTCTGGGACCTCTCATGCATGCAATGCCACCATGCTTCCAATAATGTTCTGATGCCAAAACCTTCCTGCTCTTTCAGGGCCCCATATGTGCATGCTCACTGCTCTGCAATACTTAAAAGGCCAACAGCGGGAAAAGCACCATGATGCTCAGTTCTGACATCAGGGGCCTTCTCCTATTTAAAGCATCATGTGCTCCCTGTCTCTGCCTCAACAATGGATTTCTGAGTGCCAAGTAGGGCATGTTGCTCATGTGCTCCTGATTCCGGCATTCCTATGCCTTATACTGCTTTATCTAGCCCAGCCTTGCCTCATCCAGCCTTGTCTTCTCCAGCATTGCCTCGTCCAGCCATGTTTTCTCCAGCCTTGCCTCATATATCCAAGTCTTGTCCTGCCTTGCCTCATCCAACCATGTATTATCCAGACTTGCCTTTTCTAGACTTGTCTTCACCAGCTTTGTCTTCTACAGCCATGCCTCATCCAGTTTTATCTTCTCTACCCTTCCCTCATTCATCTTTGCCTTATCCAGCCTTGCCTCACTCAGTCTTGCCTCATCCAGCCATGTATTATCCAGCCTTGCCTCATCAGCCATGTTGTATCCAGCCTTTCCTTGTCTAGACTTGTCTTCTCCAGCTTTGTCATCTCCAGCCATGCCTCATCCAGCTTTGTATACTTCAGCCTTGCCTCATCCAGCTTTATCTTCATCACCCTTGCCTCATCCAGCTTAGCCTTATCCAGCCTTGCTTCACCCAGTCTTGCCTCATCCAGTCATGTCTTATCCAGCCTTGCCTCATCCAGCCATGTCTTATCCAGCCTTTCCTTGTCTAGACTTGTCTTCTCCAGCTTTGTCTTCTCCAGCCATGCCTCATCCAGCTTTGTCTACTTCAGCCTTGCCTCATCTAGCTTTATCTTCTTCAGCCTTGCCTCATCCATCCTTGCTTTATCCATCCTTGCCTCACCCATCCTTGCCTCGCCCAGCCTTGCCTCATCCAGCCATGTCTTATCCAGCCTTGACTCATCCAGCCATGTCTTATCCAGCCTTAGCTTGTCTAGCCTTCTCCAGCCTTGTCTTCTCCAGCCATGCCTCATCTAGCTTTATCTACTTCACCCTTGCCTCATCCATCTTTGCCTTATCCAGCCTTGCCTCACTCAGTCCTGCCTCATCCAGCCATATCTTATCCAGCTTTGCCTCATCAGCCATGTCTTATCCAGCCTTTCCTTGTCTAGACTTGTCTTCTCCAGCTTTGTCTTCTCCAGCCATGCCTCATCCAGCTTTGTCTACTTCAGCCTAGCCGCATCCATCTTTGCTTTATTCAGACTTGCCTTGCCCAGCCTTGTCTCGCCCAGCCTTTCCTCATCCAGCCATGTCTTATGCAGCCTTGACTCATCCAGCCATGTCTTATCCAGCCTTATCTTGTCTAGCCTTATCTTCTCCAGCCTTGACTTCTCCAGCTTTGTCTTCTCCAGCCATGCCTCATCTAGCTTTATCTACTTCAACTTTGCCTCATCTAGCTATATCTTCCTCAGCCTTGCCTCATCCATCCTTGTCTTATCAAGCCTTGCATTCTCCAGCCTTGTCTCATCCAGCCCCATCCCCCTTCTCCTTGTCTTATCTGGTACCTCCATGTGTCTCTGTCCATTCTGGCCTGCTCTCCTGGTGCTGACCTCTTGCTTTTGACCTGAATATGCTTGCCTAATGTTTGGACCAGACTTCTTGCTTGGACCTGACCACACTTGCTCATTGACTGCTCTGACCCTTGGTATGTCTCCATGTATTTAGCTTGCTGCCTGTCCTCCTGACCCCGCATGCCCTTGGACTCTTGATCTTTCCACCACCCTAGGGAACTTACTAATTCCTGCTGGCCACCAGAACCCATGGGCTTAACCTGCATGGAGGTGACTGGTGTATGTGAAGCTCCAGACTGTCCCACTGCAGGATGCATTCACCAGCTGCCAGCATAGGCCTCACGGGTTCACCTACAAGGCTGCATTAATTACACCGCAGCACAGTGGGCTCACTCCCATGCAAATCATTACATTACATTTTTATGTTTCATGATTATAAAATAGCATATACATGTGTTATTCACATTCATATATGCTGATTTTGTTTACATATGCTTAGGTTTACCACCAACCCCCCCCCCCCCCCTATTAATTTCATGACTGAAAGGTTTCACAAATGTCTAAAATTGATGTTTATTTACATCATTAATTCAGGTAAAGACCTGCAATAAGTTAAATCGTTGACTCATTCTGAGTTTCAATATGCTGTTCTGCTTCTTTTCAGTTCTTTTTTAGAGCATCTTTGCATTTTGACCAATTTCTACAGTATATAAAATGAATTATTTTGTTAGGATGGATATTCCATCTATGTGTAGGTGTTATGCTCCTGCCCGCAAGAAGCGTGGGCAGGCTCTTACCTTCTCACAGACAGCCAGTCGGGCTGCTGATGCTTTTTCCCTGAATCAGCTGGGGCTCCCCGCAGCTGTTCCCATGCGGCCGGCTTCTCTGTTCCTGCCTTCCCCCAACGTGCTGCTGCGATCCCAGGCCCTTCAGTCAGCAGGCCGTCTCTGCTGGTGCCTGCTACAGCCCGGGTCCTTGCCTGGCTGGGAAGCCGTCCCTGCCCGTGCCTGCAGCCTGCTACAGCTCTCTACTCTGCCTGCAGTCTTACCTCTCCTCCTGGGGCTGTCTTCACGGCATGGAGCCGTTCCTGCAGTCAGCCCTTCTCCTGCTTCAGTCCTTACAGCTCTCTGTTCTCTCTGCCGGTGCCTGCAGCCAGCCTTACCTCTCTCTGCTTCTTCCTGCTTCTGTCCTTGCAGCTGGGAGCTGCTCCACTGACCTGCCTTCACCCAGCTCCAGCCCAGGGCTGCTCCACTGCTTACTTGGCCTTCCACGTGGCTGAGGACGCCACCAGCTTCTAGCTCTTCTCTCCAGCTCCCTAGGGCGCGGGCGCGCGTCTCTCTGCTCCTCTTCAAGGGCCAGCCAGGTGTGGCCCCCTGCTGAACCCTCCCTGGGTGTTGTCCACCTCAGCCCTACTAAAGGGCTCAGCTTTCAGTCTGTCTTTGCCTTCACAAGGAGTTGGTCACTCCTGAGATCCTTCGCTCCAGGAAGTCGTCCGTGTTCCAGCACTTCTGCAAGGTCCTGTGTTTCTTGTTACCTGTCGGAGCTCCTCGTCCAGTCCTGATGTCTGCTTGCCGTTCCAGTCCCAAGGTCTGTCTTTTGATCCAGTACTTGTGTTCCAGTCCTGATGTTCCTGCTGTTTCAGATGTCCATGTTCCAGCCCTGAGGTGTATCTCCTGTTCCAGTATCCGTGTTCCAGTCCTGTTGTTCCTGCTGTTCCAGATGTCCTTGTTCCAGCACTGAGGTCTGTCTTAATCCTTGTTCCTGATCCTGATGCTTTAACCTGCCTTGAAGCTGCCAGGAGTGCAGCGTATCCTTGCCTTGAAGCTGCCATGAGTGCAGCAACCTGCTCTTCCCTGTGCTCTCCCGCTCACAGGGTGGTCCGCGACTCAGTCCCGCGGGTGGTCTGAGTAGGGCGCCCTGAGGGACAGTGCCCATGTCTTCCTTCAGCCCTCATTCCTGACTCCACCTCTATGCATCCAGTACCTCGTCCTGAGTCCACATCTGTGCCTAAGTCCACGACTATGCATCCTGCACCTCGTTCCTGAGTCCACGTCTATGCCTGAGTCTACGTCGTTCCTGTGTCTCGTCTGAATCCATGTTCCAGTCTTCACTGCCCTGGCCTCCATCTGGCCTGCCGCTTCGTGCCGTACCCTGCGGCAGGTCCGAAAGGGCTGGGAACGGTCGGAGGACTGTTCACAAGACCAACATTGCGTTGTTGGATCTTCCGAAGCATGCAGGTCCAGAGGAGGGCCTGTCTGCCAGTCTTCACTCCAGCTTGCTTCCGTCCAGCCCATGCTCGGGCATGTCACGCCTCCCGCGGCACCTCTTCAGAGCCCTCTGGGGTCGAGCCGTGGCCCAAGGACACACATCACCCAGGAGTGGGATTGCTCTCCTAGCGCTCCACAACAGTAGGTCCAGAGGTAATCAGCATATTTCCTATAGACTCAAAATGGAAGAAACTCTTAGTACATCTATCCTAAAGTTTTACAACAAATTAGTTTTTCAGGATATCTGTTTATGATGAAGTGTGTGATGCTATGATTGAAGATATTGACTGAATGAAGAGATTGACTAAGTGATACACTCTATCAGTTCATTGTTGAATCACATTATCATAGCAAAATGAAATAGCATTGTATGATTGCTTTTATAGACATACTGACAGGGACAGATGAACAGATTGAATGCCTCTGGATAGTGATTGTAAATTGACCATGTCTATTGTATACTGTGTTTTGTTCTCAGTTATTTTCCAGTTGAAAAAATTCCTAGAATATTATATATTTTGTTAGCTTAGTAGCCAACTTGTTCAGTATATACCTACTTGAAGATATTTTTAGTGTTAGTGATTCTGTGGAACTTATTGGCTTGTGAATACACAACCTCAAAAATTAGATTGAGTATAGAATTCCTTTTTTCCAAAAGTACAAAATAGTTGTTTAAATAATATAAAACTTTGTTATATAAATTTCCAGAGATTAATTTGCCTTTCATAAGGGTAAAAGTAATTCACCTGTGTAAGTCAGCCATTTATGGGTAATTATCCTCTCTCTGTAAGAATTCAGATTATCAAAAAGACATTGAAACTAAAATGGTGTATTGTATGACTGCAGCTTTGATTCTTTTATTGAATTTTACGTATTTTTTATAGCTTGCATTTAAAACGTCGCCTGTCCAGGATCTAAATGAAATTCCATAGCATACAACAATTATAAGCAGTCAGGTTAATCATTTATTAATGTATTATAGTAACAATTTGGTCATTTCATAAACATTATTAAGTACAGAATTTTATTGCTAAAGCTACCCCAAGATGAGAGGCACCATCTTGTGTGTCAAAAAGAATGGAGTGTTCCCACCTCCCCTGATTTGTGGGTCAATACTTTTGGTGTTATTGTTATCATAGGTTAAGCAGGCTCCATACAAACTTTAGAAGCTGGAAATGAACAGAACTATCTCCTTATTTCAAACTTTTGTTGGTACTCTTAGTAAAGGAAAAGAGACCCCCATCTAAGTTGTAGGAGCTGGAAATGGCCAGACCTTTCCCTGACTTTTATTTTGTTTGTTCATTTCAGCTGTGAATGGGTTACTAATCACAGGCCATGGAAACACATGAGTGGATTAACACCACCATCATGAATGAACTGGAACAAAATTGAATTTAAAAAGTTCAAAGTACATGATAAAATCAGCTTACATTATAATATACTGTATGTCTGAATAATTCCTTGAATTTTCCATTGGCTCCATCAATGACCCTTCCCTTGTCAGATTCTCCCCACTTCCTAAAGCGTTGGCCTTGCCCTAATATAACCTATTTGATTCCCTAATGAATCATTATTTTAAAGAAGTCACACATTGGAAAGGTGAACTGATCAGGCCTTCTCAAGCTATGCAATCTACAGAAAGTATCTCATGGGATAAGATAAAATCACCTAGGTTAGAAATTAATTTTGAAAGCTACATATTCAATTTTATATTGTATTTTCTCAGTTGTCTAATATTCTCTGCCCTGGACCTGACCAACCCTGAGATAATGTAGGACCAGGCAATCCTCAGACTGGGAAAAAATACCTCTGCAGTCTGGGCAAAATTCCAGTGCATCTTCTACACAAAGTTGTACTTCGGATAGAGACAAATCATTGCCACCCAGATTTAATATGAGTGCACCTGGGGATGCAAAACATCACCTCCTATACACCAAAGAAGACATCAGCTGGTCCTACAATAATTCATGACTTTCTAACTAGTGGAGGCATATCCTTTCATTGGCCAAATCAAGGTTTTCCTGGATGCTGTAGCATAAGGACTCTTGCATGTCCAAAACAAGAAGGGATTGCTGTATATTCACACAGTCTAAGGATTACTGCAAAGAGAAATATATTATAAGGATTAGAAATTACAAGTGTTCAATCAAGGGAGAACATCCTTTCTTTATTGGTGACAATACCACTGACCCACTGCCACAATCTTCCTGAGATAGACCTAAGATTGATGCTATCTCCATTGCTCCTATTCGAAATGAGTGAATTCCAAATTGTTGGTAGTCTAGCCCAACCATTGCTAAGTTCTTTTTGATCACCTTATTTGATTCTTTTTATGTATTCTTCCCCCCCACCCACCCCCCTAGACAATGGGGATATTATTCTTTTCATCTCATACTTTATTTCATTTGGTTACTATTCATACTAACACACATGTTCTTATACTCATTTCCACTCTAAAGTTATGTCTCTTATGATTCTCTCCTACTCCTATCCAGAAGTCCAGCTTCAAATGGGGTAGAACAGGCAAATGGATTTAATGAGCAGCGGGGAGTAGGAATGAACATTCTTTGAAACAAATGTGGAATCTGAACCAAAAGAGTCCATTTTCAGTTTGGCTCATTTAGGGCCGGATTTTCAAAAGGCCCGGTGACGTGCATAAAGCCCCGGGATGCATGTAAGTCCCAGGGCTTGCAAAAATGGATGGGGAAGGGGCAGGGGCATGGCCAGAGGCTCCTGGCACAGTGACCATTTGCTGCTGTGTCAGGGATCGCGTGCCGGCAGTTGGCCAGCACTCGCAACTTACTTCAGCCCCGGGGCTGAAGTAAGTTTGTAAGTGAAAGAAAGAACAAGGAAAAGGTAGGGGGGAAAGGGCAGGGGAGGTCGGGGAAGGGAAGATGGGGTTGGGGGTAGGGAATAGGGGAAGGCAGTGCGGCTCAGCATGTGCAAGGTGCACAATTGTGCACCCCCTTGCATGCGCCGAGCCAACTCCGATTTTATAAACTTGCGCGCACCTGAGCGCACAAGTTATAAAATCAGGCATACATGTGTGCGCGCCGGGTAGCGCCCAGACATATACGCCCGTGTGCTGTTTTGAAAATCTACCCCTATATGCACAAAACTTATTTTATGAATGTATTGCTTCAGAGCAGTATTACCTTATGGTTTTTAAACAATTCTGAGAACTAGTGACATTTTTTTAACTTGAGTAAATGGAGCAAGAGTGAATGCAAATCATTGTCATCTCTTTCAGCCTTAGAGAAACATGGCAGGGGTAAGGGATGGTAGAGGGAAGGGGCATGCTTTTTGCTTGCTAAACAAAAATCCTCCAAATTTTCTGTTTTTTTAGAAGCACCACTATTTTTTTTTAAACTTAGGACTAGATTCATCAAAATGCTATAAATAAAGCAGAAATCTGGCACGTTAGCATCCATGATAAAAAAAAAAAAATGGGCATGGTTAAGGAAATTTCTGATCTACTGCATCACATAGGAAAATTGTGCACTTGAGATAATTTAGCGCATTGCATGATGCAGTATTGTGTTGTGTGATGCATTAGAGCATTACATGTCATTTTACACATTGTGCAACATCTTCTTTGTTTAAATATACCAGATTCCAGTACCTGCCTCTTTGAGGTTGTGTGGGAAAGAAAGGAGAGGAGGTTAAAAGACAGGAAACAGAGAGTAGGATTAAATGGTCAATTTTCTCAGTGGAAAAGGGTAAACAGTGGAGTGCCTCAGGGATCTGTACTTGGACCTGTGCTTTTCAATATATACATAAATGATCTGGAAAGGAATACGACGAGTGAGGTTATCAAATTTGCAGATGATACAAAATTATTTAGAGTAGTTAAATCACAAGCAGACTGTGATACTTTGCAGGAGGACCTTGCAAGACTTGAAGATTTGGCATCCAAATGGCAGATGAAATTTAATGTGGACAAGTGCAAGGTGTTGCATATAGGGAAAAATAACCGATGCTGTAGTTACACAATGTTAGGTTCCATATTAGGAGCTACCACCCAGGAAAAAGAACTAGGCATCATAGTGGATAATACTTTAAAATTGTCAGCTCAGTGTGCTGCAGCAGTCAAAAAAGCAAATAGAATGTTAGGAATTATTAGGAAGGGAATGGTTAATAGAACGGAAAATGTCATAATGCCTCTATATCGCTCCATGGTGAGACCACACCTTGAATACTGTGTACAATTCTGGTCGCCGCATCTCAAAAAAGATATAGTTGCGATGGAGAAGATACAGAGAAGGGCAACCAAAATGATAAAGGGGATGGAACAGCTTCCCTATGAGGATAGGCTGATGAGATTAGGGCTGTTCAGCTTGGAGAAGAGAAGGCTGAGGGGGGATATGATAGAGGTCTTTAAGATCATGAGAGGTCTTGAACGAGTAGATGTGACTCAGTTATTTTCACTTTCGAATAATAGAAGGACTAGGGGGCATTCCATGAAGTTAGCAAGTAGCACATTTAAGACTAATCGGAGAAAATTCTTTTTCACTCAATGCACAATAAAGCTCTGGAATTTGTTGCCAGAGGATGTGGTTAGTGCAGTTAGTGTACCTGGGTTCAAAAAAGGTTTGGATAAGTTCTTGGAGGAGAAGTCCATTAATGGCTATTAATCAATTTTACTTAGGGAATAGCCACTGCTATTAATTGCATCAGTATACATCAACCAACCTCTTCCCTTCAATAGTAATTCTTCAACATACACCAATCCAAGGGAACACTTGTGCTCTGGTGTTGCTTATGTACGGTGGCTTTATTAAAGGACAACCCATTGGTGGGTGCCCTTATCTTTCGCCCCGTCTATTATTCTTTATTATCCCAATTTCTGTGAAACCATTTTTCTCTTAAATTTTCTGCTGCTTCAGTTATTTTCTTAAAAAAAACCCTTTTCTCCCCGTTTTCTGAGGCGACCCGCTACTAATGTATATATACTTATCAAGGCATCCATCTCAACTTCTTCTCACGGGTACGCGTCTGCTAGCCCGACATGGGCCATGTTTCGGCACCTCCGTGCCTGCTTCAGGGGCTACGGGAGGGGTAATGCTGTGTCCTAACCAGGTACACAGTGGCTGTTACATCTCCAACTATAAAGTTAACACAAATAACTCTCATTCCGATTTCTTGTCAAAAAAGTCCTTTTCTATATACCATTTGCACGTTTTAAAACACTTACTTTTGTGATGACCATACTTCTGCGTGGACGGCGCCTATCTTCCGTGTCTAAGGCGCACTTGCCTACTCTGCATGTTTTATACTTACCGCGGGTATCCACCCCGTCACTTCACCAAACCGAGACTAGCTACGGTGTTTGCAATTAGAGTGATTGACGATTATAGGGAACGCCTCTAGGGACCTGTTGGGAGACTGAACACTCCCACGTTCGCTTTTTTTCTCTTCAGCCAAGGAGGCGTGTTCATATTGATTGTAGTCCCACCCCAATTTAGTCAATGTCTTTTAGAAACGCCTCTGCGGACCTGATGGGAGACTAAACACTCCCACGTCCGCTCTCTCTCTTCAGCCAGGAGGGCGTGTTCATTTTTACTGAGGGGTGTAGTCCCGCCTTAATTAATACTTAGGCAAATTATGATACTGTGTGCCTTTACTGCCAAACGTAGGCTGTTTAAATTCACGTAGCCACTTGAACCGTGTAACTAGCTTGTTAACCTAGTGGATGAGACATTCTATCTGCATCTTGATCCTCTCTTCAATCAAATGACTCCTCTTTGATCACCAGTATTGCGGCTGGCATCGCGGGGTCCCTGCACACTACGTGATGAATGTCTCCATGTGTGTTAATTAAATAAGATGAAATGAAGCCCTCTGTTGTGTTATTCCTGCTGAGTTGATGTGTGTTGAGTGAATGTGTGGGCACTCCTCTTCATTGACGTCTTGTCACTTGACGCTGTACTTATATTCGCGGTGGATTGTGACTGTTTCTTAGGAGAAAACTGTCCAATCTATCTCATGGTTAAGTCCATTGCGGGTGGTAGTATTCCAAGTGTAGATAAATCTCTGCTCCATTTGTACAAGTTTTGAGTTCAAATCCCCACCTCTTGGATGTGCCTGTACCTGGTAGATAACTGCTACTTGGAAATCTTCTGGGGAATGGCCTAATTCTAACCAGTGGTCGGTGAGAGGCGCCCTTTCCGCTTGATGTCTGAGGCGGCTCACATGCTTCTGAATTCTGTTCTTCAGTTTCCTCATAGTCTTCCCTATGTAGATTTTTGGGCATGAACTCCAGAGTGCATAGATGACTCTTGTTGACTCACAATCATATGTTTGCTGGAATCAATGAGGTTTTCTTCCTGGTATGTTAAGTGATATACCTTCATAAACGAAGTTACATGCACTACATGTGGAAGGGGATAGACAGAGAGGGCTGAGGGCAGGGCAATTTCCAGGGCAGATGCAGGAAGGTGAAGATGGGAGGGGAATGGAATCGAAAGTGGGGAAAGTGACACCTCTCTGGAAGCAGATTTGGCAGCCAGACAGCAAGGTGGACTCATCTTCGTGTGTACAAGTTCACCATCTAGGACAGTAGGGATGTGCAGAGGGATGTCATACGTTGTGTTCGGGATTCGGATTCGTCGGGGGGGGCAGATATGTTGCATTCGGCCGTATGGCACCCCGATACGTTAATACGTCGATTTCTATTTATTTCCCCACTAAAATTAAATTAACTACAACCACCCACGCTCCTGACCCCCCCAAGACTTACCAAAACTCTCTGGTGGTCCAGCGGGGGGTCCGGGAGCCATCCCCTGCACTCACACCCTCGGCTACCGGTTTCAAAATGGCGCAGATAGTCTTTATCCTTACTATGTCACAGGGGCTACCGGTGCCATTGGTCAGTCCCTGTCACATGGTAGGAGCACAAGATGGTGCCAGCCATCCATGTGACAGGGGCTGACCAATGGCACCGGTAGCCCCTGTGAAATGGTAGGTCAAAGGCTATTGGCACCATTTTGAAACCGGCAGCCCAGGTTTGAGTGCAGGAGATGGCTCCCAGACCCCCCGCTGGATCACCAGGGAGTTTTGGTAAGTCTTGGGGGAGTCAGGAGTGTGGGGGGGGTTGTTTAAATTGGCTTCTTTAGGCGGCCAAATAATTCGACGAAGATTCGTGTATTCATGGGGAATTGCGATACGTTTCGCTTCCCCACGAATACAATGAATATGGCCACATCCGTTGCGGATTGCCAATACCATAGGGACCAAATGCACATCCCTATAGGACAGTGAGATGCTCATCATCAATATCCTCGAAAACTGTAGCATACACTTTGGGAACCGTGCGACAAAGATGCCCAGGGCAGCCAACTGAGCAGACAAAATTAATCATTGTCCAGACACCTTAGATGTAGGTATACTTTTATTCTCTGTGAAGCTTTACAGGATAAAATAACATATGCCTGACTCAGGCTGAGTTTTGCCCAACAATCTAGGCTGCATCAAGGGTAAACATGGCAGTGTTTCATCATTTTGACAGCATGGATTCTTCCAATTCTATTGAATGTTGGAGGAAATAGATGATTTGAACACTTCTTTAAAGGTATGTTTTACAGATAAGTCCTCAATCGGTACATTGGGACTCCATCAGCTCCCTAGGGGCATATGTCATTTTTAGAGATGTGCATTCGTTTATCACAAATTAGGCAATTTCTACTAAATTGCCTAATTCATGGTGGTTCGGGGGACCAGAACCACGAAACGGATTTTCCCCAAACATCGGGGACAATTTGTTTTTGTGCGGGGGGAGGGGCACATTTATTAAAAAAAAACCCAAAACACAACAATCCTTCAAATTTACTGTATTACAATCCCCCCACCATCCCGATTCCTCCCCAAGACTTACTAAAAGCCCTGGTGGTCCAGTGGGGTCCCACGAGTGATCTCTCCCTCCGGGCCATCGGGCTGTTGAGCCTGCTATGAATCAAAATGGCGCCGATGGCCCTTTGCCCTTATGATGTCACAGGGGCCGACCAATGCCACCGGTAGCCCCTGTGACATCGTAAGGGCAAAGGGCCATCGGAGCCATTTTGATTCATAGCAGGCCCGACAGCCTGATGGCCTGTAGGGAGAGATCACTCACGGGACCCCGCTGGACCACCTGGGATTTTAGTAAGTCTTGGGGAGGAATCGGGATGGTGGGGGAATTATAATACAGTAAATTTGAAGGGTTGGGGTGGTTTTGTTTCCAATTCTGACTTTTTTTTTTATTCATTTTTACGGGTTCGGGTTTCAACTTAGTTTTTGCTCCTAGAAGAACAATTAAAGAAGAAAAAGATGCATACATGAATAACAAAACAATTTATTATTGAGCTGGCTGTATTAGCTTTGCGTAATAATTTTTTTGCATTCAATAAGCAATATTATATTTAGACCAAAGGAGTTGTCATGGGTTCTTCTATGGCACCCTTGATTGCTAATTTATATATGCTAAATTTGAAGAGTTATATTTGACCAATCATGAGTTTGAAGAATATATAGTTGTTTGGAAAAGGAACATAAATGATGTTTTTATGATATGGGCAGGCAAAGAACAGCAATTGTTTTCATTTAGAGACTGGCTTAATGATCTGGATATCAATTTAAAATTCAATATGGTACATGATCAGAGTAAGATTCCATTTTTAGATATACTCATCACATATACTAAAGAAGGGTTTATGACAGATATCTACAGGAAGCCTACAGACACAAACAAATTATTAAGGTACGACAGTTGACACAGCAGACCACTGCTCTGTAATTTACCTTACACAAAATTTTTAAAATTAAAAAGACTTTGCACTGAAGAAAATACTTTCCAGATTAGATCTGCAGAAATGAAAATGAGGTTCATTGCACAGTGGTACCCAGAGACCTGTATAGACAGTGGCTAAGCTTGTGTTTCTGACTGCAACTGATCCAAACTTCTAACCCCTAAAGCAAAACCTAAGAACACCAAAATAATCTGCCCTATGACCTTTACATGCTTAACAAATGACATTAGCAGAATTTTGAAAAAATATTGGCATATTCTACAGATCTTACCAGTTTTCAAAGAGAGATAAGTGATGATAGCTAACAAGCGTGATAAAAATTTGAAAGACCTTCTGTCACTATCATCCCTAATGGTACAACGACCTAAAGATATAAGAACAGTGGGCCATAGACCTTGTGAAAGGTGCAGCGTATGCAGTGTAAATATGAAGACTAAAAGCATAAAAATTGATTCATCTGCTAAGGAATACATTTTAGACTGCTTCACCAATTGTAGAAGCGATGGTATAGTATATGTTGCCATCTGCCCATGCAAAAAAATGTATGTGGGCAAGACCATAAGGCCACTGAAGAAAAGGATAATTGAGCATAAGAGTGCGGTGAATAGGAAGGCAGATGGGAAACCATTAGTGGCTCACAGTATTGAGGCAAGGCACAGCTTTGATGATTATAGATTCTGTGCTATTAAGAAACCAAATAAAAGTTGGAGAGGTGAAGACTTTGATAATAATCTTCTGCGACTTGAACAGAAATTTATATTTGACTTTAACACCTTGTCACCCAATGGTCTTAATTATGAAATAGATTTCTCTGTTTTCTTATAAGCATCAGTGTGTTCATCTTATTAAACTATGGGGCAGATTTTATAAATCTGCGCACACATGTACTTTTGTTCGCGCACCAGGCGCGAACAAGAGTACGCAGGATTTCAATAGATACGCGCGTAGCCGCGCATATCCATTAAAATCTGGCGTCGGCGCGCAGCCTGCCTCCGATCCCTCTGAGGCCGCTCCGAAATCGGAACGGCCTCGGCGAGAACTTTCCTTCACCCTCCCCCTCCCTTCCCTTCCCCTCTTTTCCCCTACCTAACCCACTCCTCCGGCCCTATCTAAACCCCCCTACCTCTATCACGAAAGTTATGCCTGCTCGAAGCAGACGTAACTTTGCACGCGCTGGGCCGGCTGCCACGCTCCATGTTCCAGTCCTTGGGTTGGTCCGGAGGCTGCGGCCATGCCCCCGGAACGCCCCCAGGCCGAAACCACACCCGCAGCGCCGCCACCGGATGACACGCTGAATGCATCACACCCCCTCGACACGCCCCCCCAGGAAAGCCCTGGGACTTGCACGCATCCCGGGGCTTTGTGTGCGCCGGAAGCCTATGCAACATAGTCTCGGCGCACGTAGGGGGTGTTTGGGCCAGGTTTTCGGGGGGTACGCGTGTATCTTACGCGTACCCCTTTGAAAATCTGGCCCTATATTTTGAGTTATAACAATTTCACCTCTAATCTGTAAAGTGTCAACAAGCAACTTCCCTTAACCTTGTATATGAAATCCTCCTGATGTATTCAAAGTTTTATTAATATAAAATATATATATATATATATATATATATATATATGCACATCATACATATATATGTATATGCATATATTTTAGTCCCCTGTTGGTATGTTTTTTGTCTTTAGCATCTCACAGTTCAGTATCTTTTTTTATTAGTTATATTTCAATTTTTATTCTCTCTTGTGAAAATTTGATGACCTTCGGAGTGAGGAAACTCACTCAAAGATGAGATGTGTGCAATGTTCTCTCAACCTAGCTTGATGTTACCCAGGGAAAGAGTCCATCAAACTAGATTGAGAGAACATTGCACACATCTCATTTCAGGGAGCCCTTTCCCACGCAAAGGAAAGGTAACTCTCCAGCCTATCTCTTAATGCATGCCAACCCATGTTGAACGCTATTCACATGGAAACCTCCTCCACGTCGACTCGCCATGCTTGAAGGCTCGTGCTCCACTCTAGGGGCCAACAACCCATTCTAGGGAGCCCTTTCCTGTGCAAAGGAAAGGGAACTCTCCCCTGGTGTAGCCAGCCTATCTCTTAACACCCGCTGACCCATGTTGAACTGCTGTTCACATGGAAACCTCCTCCGCCTTGGCCTTGAAAATTCTCATTTGTATATCTGCTACGTCCACCAGATTTTAAAAGACCAGCGAGAGCTCACTAGATGCCAATGGAAACACCCCACTCTAGAGGTGAATCCATTCTAGGGAGCCCTTTCCTATGCAAAGGAAAGAGAACTCTCCCCGGGGCCAGCCTGTCTTGCCCCTATCAAAACCACACTGACCAGACTACCTCCGCTCTGCCAGTCTGTGTTGCCCCTATCAACTTTCTGCCACTCTGCCTTGCTGCCATACACCAGACAACTCACTCTATTCCTTGTGGTGTTCTTGCCACTATCATGATTCTTCAGTGTGTTGGTGCTAGTCTTTCTGCTGCTTTGTCCGTTTATCGGCACCTTATGTTTTTTTCTGACACTCTTTGTGCTTGCTATGTTCCCCCTTCATTGTGCTGTAGGATATTGATGCCACTTGTCTTGCCACTTTGCCTGTCATACTGACTTCAAGGGTTCATGCAACTGTTATCAGTGCTCTTTTGAAGCTGTGGTGTGTTTTTGACACACTCGCTGCTGCTTTGCACCTCTGTTAAAGCACTCTTGCCACTCCTGGTACCCCTTTGCCCCTTTAAGTGCCTTAGGCTATTCATGCCACTTTGGTTCCACTTTGCCACAGTCTAAGTATCTTGGAGTTCTTTTCTCATTCTGATGATTGCTCCCCAGAATTTTCATCGGAATTGATAAGAGAACCCCAATTCTGCAGCCAAAAGTAGGCTGCAAATTCTTCCCCCATTGACTTTAATGGGGTAATGAACAACAAATAAAATGAATCAACAAATTGGTTTTCCCCCCTATGAAACAAAAGCAACGAATTTGGGTCCCGGCGAAATGAAAACCGAATCGAAACAAATTTTTTCCTTCTGCACATCCCTACTGAGGCCCAATTTTGCTATTTCTGGCCTGTTCGTCATCAACTATCAATGATGTCCTTGCCAAGCTTGTCCCTACCTGCTAATGAGGTAGTCAGAGTAATTATTCCTCACAGAATATTATCTACATCTGGCAGCCTGACAGGTCATCTGTCAGAATCATATATGCTCACTGATTTGGCCTTGTTACAGATATGGACCCCTCCAGGCTTGAGGTGCCTCTAAAATGCTGGTCTTTCTACATAACAACACTGAAATTGCAGAAGACATCATGCCTACCACATGATACCTCTGGGAGCTGTTGGTCTATTAATTTTATATAGTGGCAGGCTTCTGAAAGAGGACGGTTGTTGGCTCATGAGGTCATCAGCTGATAAAACCTTCTCTAGCCTTAATTATATGCACAGAGTTTATGATTGAGATTCTATCAGCACACCTGCCTTGGTATTCTCTAAGTCTAAAATGTTCAAACAGCACAGGACACACATCCTATATATAGGACAACAATTCTGCTATGTTGGTCACAATTCATGGCAGTCTTGTGGACAAGCAAGGGTCTCAAATCTGAAAAGTCCTGAAAGGTCGCAACTCAGCTGCTAGCTGCTCTGACCTATACATTTCAGAGGTGATTTTCAACAACATGTAAGGTGACTTTCCACAGCATCCTATTCCCAATCCATCCTTCAGATAGTCAGTTCAGCTTCTTTACATAGCCTCCCCAAGCACCTAACATAACCAACATGAAAGCCCAAGGGCCAATGTCCTCACCATCTGTACATGAGTGTTGACTGTTTGCTTATCTAGGTGTAGCAGGGCCCAGCTGTGCATGATTGTGTTCAACTCCTATCAGATCTGCTAGTTTGCAGTGACCGGTGAGAAGTTTGGGATTGCTATGCATTTTGACGTGTGCTTCTCAAAAGGCTGTAAATAAAAGCCTGCCAGGTGAGCACTCCAATTTCTACACTGCCTCAGAAACAGCTGAGGCAGTGCTAACAGCTGCATCTTTGCAGGTCCATGTGACACTATGTATCCAATGTACATGTGGATATATTAAAATGCACATGAATGTCAACTAGGGAATAACATCTTGATTCTGTGATTGCTGGTTGTAACTGACAACTTGTAGCTTCATGCTGTGCCTTGAAGCAGCTAAGCTACTTGAGATTTCTATGACTTCTAGAACCCTTGGAACCATGACCTAGGCCCTGCTAGATTTCCATTATATCTATGCCACTATCTTGCCCACATGTGAGGGTTATGACAGGGTTAAATGCATAGCTGAGGCAAGTAAGAAGGCATAAGCTATGGCAATCAATGTACACTGTATTGCAGTCCTGTACGAATGTTATAGCGAGACATGGCTCTTTGGGACTGACAGACTCTTTGGTGTTAGATTTATTTAGTTTTTACTTTTTCTACTGCTATCTATTGCACTTTTTGATCCCTTATCATGATGTTGCCTAACTAGGTCCAAGTGGTTTCTGTTACCCACTGACCCAGACAGTGGAACTGTGAGTAAAAACAAGATAGAGATGAGACTGGTTCAAACAACTGTGCTGGGATCTCTTCCATGGAAGGGGAAGGAGAAGAAGAGGATTAACAAGCAAAGTAGCATTGTATGATGTTTTGCCAAAGCTGGCTGCCAGTCTGTGTGGTCTCCCCAAATCTTCAGAGGGACATGGGGATCCTCTTGTAGATCTGGAAATATGTCTGCTGGGATACCATACTGAAGAGCCAGATTATAGAATATACAGCAGAGCAGTATGATCTCAGCAAATCTTGGCAGGGCAAACATTAAGGCTCCCCCAATCTTGTCCAAACAGCAAAATCTACTTTTGAGAACTTTGAAGGTGCATTCTGTGACACAACGGGTAGAACACTGTACATGATCTCCACCGTCATGTTGGGAATAGCAATGGGTGAGGGAAGCCATGTCCTGTAGGGATGTGAATCGAGCTTCGGACGATTGAAAATATTGTCGATATTTTCAAAATCGTCAGAAATCGGGGGCTCCCCCAAAACGATAGGAAAACCCCACGATATTGATCGTGGGGGTTCCCTTATCGTTTTGGGGGAGGGCGGGAAAAATGGCACACAAAAATAACCCCTAAACCCACCCTGACCCTTTAAAACGAACCCCTTAGCTTCCCCCACCCTCCCAATGCCCCCAAAAACATTTTACAGGTACCTGGTGGGCCAGTGGGGGTCCCGGGAGCGATCTCCCACTCCCGGGAGCGATCTCCCACTCTGGGCCATCCTCCTGCTCCCGGGCCGTCGGCTGCCACTAATCAAAATGGCACCGATGGCCCTTTGCCCTTACCATGTGACAGGATATCCGTGCCATTGGCCGGACTCTGTTACATGGTAGGAGCACTGGATCGCTGGCACCATCTTGTGCTCCTACCATGTGACAGGGGCTGACCAATGGCACCAGTAGCCCCTGTGACATAGTAAGGGCAAAGGCTATCGGCTCCATTTTGATTACTGGCAGCCGATGGCCCGAGCGCAGGAGATTGCTCCCGGACCCCGGCTGGACCACAAGGGGCTTTTGGCAAGTCTTGGGGGACCCTCCTGACCTCCACAAAACTTGCCAAAAGTCCAGCGGGGTCTGGGAGTGACCTCCTGCACTCACACCCTCGGCTGCCAGTATTCAAAATGGCGCCGATAGCCTTTGCCCTTACTATGTCACAGAGGCTACCGGTGCCATTGGTCAGCCCCTGTCACATGGTAGGAGCACAAGATGGTGCTTGCCATCCAGTGCTTCTACCATGTGACAGGGTACGGCCAATGGCACGGATACCCTGTCACATGGTAAGGGCAAAGGGCCATCAGCGCCATTTTGATTAGTGGCAGTCGATGGCTCAGGAGCGGGAGGAAGGCCCGGAGCGGGAGATTGCTCCTGGGACTCCCACTGGACCACCAGGTACCTGTAAAAAGTTTTTTTGGGGGGTCAGGAGGGTGGGGGGAAGCTAAGGGGTTAGTTTTAAAGGGTCGAGGTGCGTTTTTTGTTTATCGGCTCAGGAGCAGCTGATAAACAAAACCGCGATTGGGCCTGATGCAAAGAAACCCACATGTGAATCGGAACCGGAATCCGAACCGATTCCAGGTTCTGATTCACATTTCTAATGTCCTGCAACTATATCCTTAATCTCTTGCATCAAGTCATACCACCATTGCTTTGTGATATCACTGCCAACCCCCAGCATGCTGTTACACACTAGTAGCTAAACTTTTGCTTGACATGAGACTTAAAAAGCTAGTTCTGAACCCAAAGTCCATGTTGCCTTTTACTGTGACACTATATGTGTGCCATAGCACTTGCTTATGCTGTGTCAGATCTTCCTGAGTGGAAAGCTACATGAGGGGTTCCTACACAATGTGTCCATGTCACTCACAATCAAACTATTGCTACCTGTTTCTAGCACTCCTCTAACACTAAAGTTATGCATCACAGCTGCCACTCGTCATTGCAGAAATATATTAAACTTGTGGTATGATTTTTCATGTCCCTGGCTGTTCTGCAGTATGTCCTCCAGAGATACACATTTGTCTGACATGACATAGTGACTAGGATTGGGCCAAAATGCACAGCCCCCAGCTTCAACAGAACTTGTGTACTCCTGTTATGCTCAAGACAAACTGTGGCTGACATCCTGGCTGATAGAGCACTAACAAGACACACCTGACCTGGGAGTTCCTGCACTGTGGACACAAAAAGGTTTTGGTTGACAAGTGACATTTCAGCAGCTCCAAGAAATAGGAATTGAACAGCCACTTGCTTAAAGTTAACAAGTAAAATGTCGGTAGTGCTTAGTCACTCACAGAGCTTTGCAGCAAGTGTATTGTTTAGGCACCCAAAATTAGCATGCCTCTATAGCATGGAGAGAGAAAGTCTGGCCCTGGCACTATGGTTGTAGACCTATACTGCACAAACCACGTGTCACGTAACTGTTGCTGTCACATTCCCGAAAGCCCCCCTGTGTCAGTGGTGTTTGTTGTAAAGACATAGCCGGAGAGGAAGAATAGAAAGAGACATCACTCTTACCTTCAAACCAACTATCACTGTAGAGGCCGTCTTCAAAATTTTCAAAGAGGTCAGTATAAAGGAAGCATGCACAGCTCCTGGGTACCCGGTGACCATGTCAAGTTTGTGCAGTTGAGCATCATAGACTACTTGCACATTGATGGAGTGGAAGAGCTTTCTGTTGAGGAAGATCTCCCTGCCATGGGATGGGATTATGGCTATGTGAGAGCAGTCAATAGCTCCCAGAATATTAGGAAAGTTGGCAATTGCATAAAACCCTCTCTTCAAGTCCATCTAGTCCTGCCTTTCATGAGGGAATCTTATGTAATGATTAATATGTTTACATACAACTGTTATGACCTGGCCCAGACAGCATAAAAAAGCGATTTTGGACATTCCCCCGATGACTCCAGCTGTTATTTAGAAGAAGCCAGATGCCACAAAATGCAGGGCACACAATAGTTTGGTGAGGCCTGATATAGCGTAGGACCTTTCTGATCCAGATCCCCTTGATACAAATCCATGACAGCCTGGTAACCAGATGTTCCTCTGGCATGCCCATCAATGTGGTTTGTGGATGAAAGCTATGCTCCCTGTACTGCCTGCATGCCCTACTGCATAACAAGCCCTGCCTTGGGCCAGGATGCTGCACCGCCAGTGCTTGTGGCTCTGGTTCTGGTGTGGGCAGTTCCCTAGGAGGCGAACCTGCCTTGCTTGTTCCTATGGTTGTTCTTGTTGCTGTTGAGCAACCCAAAGCAGCCAGTATTCCACTAGTAGTGCACTTCCTTAACATTGTAGCTTTCGGAAGACAGGGTAGGTAATAGGGATGTGCATTTGTCCAGGATGAATTAGGCAATTTCAACGAAATTGCCTAATTCGTCTTGGTTCGGCCACACTGAAAAACAAAGTGGATTTTCATGAAATTTGGGGAAAATTTGTTTTTTGGGGTTAGTGCGCACTAACGGGGTTAGCAAGCACTAACTCTCCATTAGTGTGCGCTATCATTGAAATGGTAGCATGCACTAATGGGGAGTTAGTGTGCGCTAACCCCGAAATTTGGGGCGGCCAAAAAAAAAAATCAGCCTGAACTGCGGGAAAATGAAATTTCCCATGGCGGGCCAATAACGAAGGCTGAACCAAAATATTTGGCCGAATCACATGTCTAGTAGGTTACAGTAGCTGTTTTTATTGGGCCAGCAGGCTGTGTAAGGGTGTCTGAGAGAAGGGATTTTTATCGTGTGATGTAATAGCTGCGAACCATGATAACAGCCACAATAAAACTTTTTTTTTCCTTTCTACCACCCCAAAAAAGGTGTTTTTTTCCACATTAAATACTGTATTATTATGCATTATTTTACCATGAAATGCAGTAAGTCCCTCATTTGCATAATTTCCCAAGTTTTGCATACTCATTTTCATATTTGCATGCTAGCAGGTGATGTGATAATGAGCACACATTTTTAGCCTGTTAGAAACCTTTTATCACACGATAAGGCCCTAAAGCGATTTTATGACTGACCCTGTTAAATTGCTATTTCTATTATAAGTAGCTTCAAAAATTGTCCTCTATACGGTCTTCAGTAACAGTAAAAAAAGAAAAAAGTTTAGATTTTGCTGATTATTGAATAGTGAATTTTGTATAAAACTCTTTTTAATAGCTTAGGGATTTTTGTGCCATGCAGAGAACTAGTAAATATTTATTGTAGCTTTATTTGCAGTAATGTTTACTACTTGTTTCCCCCAGAGACCCATTTACAGGAAATGGTTTATCTCATGAGTAATTCTTCAGTAAACAAAGTATGAATAATTAATAAATTCAAAATACTACTAGGAATCTGTACTGTACAGAGGGCAGACACAGCATTATAATGACACACTTTTGTTTTACTACTGGATATCTAGGTTCCAGTTCAACTTTAAATTTGAAAACACAATATTGATGGACTTACACTAATACCAGCAGGATGCCAATCTATTTCAGAGGCTGCTATACAATATGACATAATTTCTACTATTTATAGGTGTTACAGTATATAGCTGGAATAGTTGTGGATTTCTGATTAGAATTTAGATAAATAGCAGAGTTCATGGGTTTCAGTCTACTTAGTGGAACAAACAAAACTATCAAATTACAGTCTTATTTTGTAAAGACTATTTTTAATCACAAGCAGGGGTTTGATTCATCTATATTTGTATTTGTACTAGGTAGTTTCTAAGTTTAGGTTCAGAGGTAACAGACAGTAGTATCCTGGCTGCCCTCCTTCCTCAGCCCTCTCCATTCATTCTTCTTGATCACAATAATTTTCTCAATTAATATAAGCAGGGCCATTTCTTTGGAAATGTAAGATGGACGCTCACCTGATATGCCAAGCAAAGAGGATGTTGGTGCCAAGGGAAAGCAGAATAAAAGTTGTGGAGGAAACAAACTGCACTCTTGAATCCTTATGAGTACAATTCCAAATGTGATAGTAGAAGGGATATACTTCAGCCTAGATGGACAGGATGAGGAAACAGAATGTAAAATGCTAACAGAGACTAGACAGATAAATAAAATTAAGAACAAAATAATAACTAGAGATTGCAATTAACCTAATATCAATTGGGTAGATATCATATCAGGGCATGCTAGGAAGGTAACATTCCTAGATGCTACAAATAACTGTTTCATGCAGCAGCTGGTTATAGAATCAATGAAAGGAGAAAATAATTTAGATCATGTTCTTGGTGGAACATAGGACCTGGTGCAAGTGTAATGATGGTGCATCGACTTGGGAATAGAGATCATAATGCATTTAACTTTGACATAGTCACTTTAGGGTAGATATTGATTGTTAATAGTACTGCAGTAGCATTTAGTTTTAAAAAGAGAAACTATGATAAATCAGGAAAAAAGAAAAAAAAAGGAGCAGTTGCCAAAGTTAAGTGTTTGCTTTAGGTATGGACATTGTTAAAAAAATATATCATCTTGGAAACCAAGACAAAATATAGAAACATAGAAACATGAAGCCTGAAAAAGACCATATGATCCATTCACTCTGCCCATCCGGAAACATTTAAAGATCTCAAAGTTTTCCATGCACAGGAGATGAACTATTTTCAATGGAACGGAAGCTCTAGAATAAGGAGTCATTTGATGAGTTTGAAAGGCATGCACAAGCCTAAAATTAGGCACATATATATGCACGCATGGAGACTTTATGATGATAAAACTATGTACAATGGCGTTTCTAGTCTAGTGACCTATTGGTATCTATTAAATTTGGATGATACTGCACCTTCAAAACAGCATATACAAAACTTAGCAGATAACATAGCATTATTGATATATGTATGTATTTGATTATTGGCATGACTATACAGAGAATGCCCATCAGCATAAATTGGATTTGAGCCTCTTAAGTGAGTGACTTTATCACAAGTGTGCATTCATGCCATGACTAGTTTCACTTGTTCACCCACCAGTTCACCCAGTCTAGAGCTAGATCCTCCAAACTCCCCTGGTTCTATAGCCTGCACTCCCCCCAGTTACCCCAGACCTCCTAAAACCCTTCACAAATGCCCATCTGTCCAATTAGTTTAGTATGATTGAAAGATTCTATGTCTCCATTGAAGATTCTATGTCCAGTGCTGCATCACTCCTTGATTCAATCAGAAACATGCTACTACAGCTCAAATTATGCTTAAACATGAACAAAACCGAATGCATTCTAATCGCCAGAAATAATGTCAGACAAAAACTTATCCCACCTTTCCAATTTGACAATACCACCATCCAACTCAAAGACAACGTTAAGTACTTGGGCTTCTGGATTGATAGCGATCTAAACTATAAAATACACATCTCTTCAAAAATAAAAGAAGGATTTCACAAACTACATGTAATCAAACACCTAAAACCTCTGCTTCACCCCCATGATTTCAAAACCGCCCTTCAAACCCTAATCTTCTCTGGTCTGGACTATTGCAATTCTCTACTAATTGGCCTACCTAAATCATCCCTAAGACCCTTGCAACTTCTTCAGAATGCTGCTGCCAGAGTCCTGACGGGTAAAAGAAAATTTGATCATATCTCACCCGTACTCAAGCAATTACAATGGCTCTCAATTGAACAAAGAATCGAATTTAAGATCCTCTCAACTTTACAGAAAGCAATATACAAAGCAGACTACACCGCACTTGATGACATCATTCATATCCAGTACTCTCCACGCACAACAAGATCAACTAGTAAACTACAGCTAGTGATTCCATCACTCCCTCATGCTAAACTCTCATCCACCAGAAACAGAGCCATTTCTATCATCGGCCCAAAACTATGGAACTCCTTACCTCAGTTCCTCACCTCCCAAGAAAACCCAAAATCTTTTAAGAAAGAACTAAAAGCCTGGCTCCTCTGCCAATCTCATACTGACAGCCTGCACAACAATCTCAAAACTTAATCCCACAGCTTCCCATATTTTGTCATTCATTCCCCCCTCTGTCTAATCTCCCTGTTTCCTACAGATATCTAAGTCTATTTTTTCATTATACTTGAACTCAGTCTATTTAATGTACCTATCCTTTGGTACATCTTATCTGCTATGCTCAATGTGTTTATCCTTTGGGATATCTTGCCCTGTTCTTATGTTTGACATGACAGTTCTCAGATTGTTAATTGTTGTTTTCTCTTCAATGTCTTCAATTAGTTTTATGTAACATGTTGTTATAATCTGTAAACCGGAGTGAAGGCTACTCTGCTCTACCTCGGTATATAAAAAAATGCTAAATAAATAAAAAAATAAATAAATAAAATATTATTATTCTCATCTTTTTCTTAAAGATCCTCTTTATTTATCCCATATTTTCTTGAATTCAGATACTGTTTGTCTCCACCACTTCCACTGGGAGGCTGTTCCATGCATATTCAACCTCTCTGTAAAGAAATATTTCTTAAGTTACTCCTCAGTCTACCCCCTTTCAACTTCATTGCATGACCCCTCATCTAGGGTCTCTTTATCATTGAAAAAGGCTTATCTCCTGTGCATAGAAGCCTTTGAGATATTTTAATGTCTCTATCATATCTCTCCTATCGCGCTTTTCCTTTAGGGTATACATGTTTAGATATTTAAGTCTATCCCCCTATGCTTTAGAATGAAGACCACCGACCATTTTAGTAGCCACCCTCTAGACTGATTCAATCCTGTTTTTATCCTTTTGAAGTTGCGGTCTCCAGACCTGTATACAGTATTCCTCCAAGTGAGGTCTCACCAGGGACCTATACAGTGGCAATATCACCTTCATTTTTCTGCTGACCATTCCTCTCCCTCTGCAGTCAAGTATCTTTTTGTCTTTCACTGACACTTTATCAACCTGTTCAGCCACCTGAAGATCCTCAGATACAATTTTCCCCAGATCCCGCTATTCCTTTGGCCTTAGAAGAATCTCACTTCCAATACTTGGATAAAATCTCACTTCCAATACTTGGATAAAATGTTAATATTCTTCCTTCAATTTCCTCCCCTTTCAGATCCTAGTTATTTTTCCCTGTTTTTTGTAACTTTCTCACATCCTAAATATTGTTATTATACCTGTTAAGTTTCATTCTATATGTGACGTTGAATTGGGAAATGTTTTACTATGTTACTCTCTGCCTTTACTCACATTGTTAATTGTAAACCGGGTTGATGTGATTCCATCATGAAACTCGGTATAATAAAAATAATAAATAAAATAAAAATAATACTGTACCTTTCCCTTGGGTTTTTTTTCACCCTAAATCTATTATTCTACATTTTTTAGCATTCAATCTTAGCTGTCAGTCCTTAGACCACTCCTTGAGTTGTGCTAGATCTCTCTTCATATTTTACATGCCTTCTTGGTTGTCCTCCTTGTTATAGATTTTGATGTCATTGGCAAAAAGACAAAACTTTTCTAATAATCCTTTCATTACGTCACTCACAAAAAATGTTGAAAAGACCCAATCAAAACCAAGCAATGGCCAACATAGTTTAATGGTGAAATGAAAGATGCAATCAAATTCAAAAGGGCATACCTCAAAATATGAAAAACAGATACAAACAAGGAAAATAGGAACGAATATAAGATTGCAGTAGAGGTAAAGATTTATAATACCCAGTTACCCCCTACCCTGTTCTTTGTAATTTCCTTTCTTCTCAGTTTTTTGTAAACCGACATGATGTGTCCTACGAATGCCGGTATAAAAAAGTTTTTAAATAAATAAATAAATAAATAAATAAATAATAACATTTTTTCATGTATATTTCTGGCAAAAAGGCTGTGATGGAGTCATTTTGATTTTTAGATGACCAAGAGGTAAAAAGGATTCTCAAAGAGGAAAGGGCTATAGCAGAACAATTAAATAAATTATTTGCCTTGGTCTTTATTGAAGAGGATGTTGGGAACATATCCATGATCTCAACACAAAAACTCGCCCAATATACACAACAGTGTATTCCAGAAACCCTTAAGTGAAAAACACCAACAAAACTAAATAGGTTTCACTGGTCTATTTTTCTTTTTTATAATATAGCCACATATCAGATCAAACACATATATTATTCAATAGTATAATTTTGTAGGACCCACACTCACAGAGTTTGTATATCAATCAAACTCATAATTTGGTCATGGATCACTTTATTTTTAACTTCAATATTTTTTGCATTTTCTTGTTTGTATATTAAAATGTAATATCTTCATAAATGCTGACGAACTCCAATATCTATCATAGAGTGAACATTCCATTAAAGTTCATATTGCAATAGTCAAGATAAATCATCATACTCAAAAGTCAATAATCCAATGGACCAATACTCATCTGAATATATTCAAAAAAGTCCCGACACGATCGCGTTTCGGACCAATCGGTCCTGCTTCAGGGGAAACGATCTTCAAAACCTGCACTCCATTTCATAAACAACTCAAATTCTTCTCGCCGTTCCATCAGCATAAATATTGGATAGATATTGGAGTTTGTCAGCATTTATGAAGATTTTACATTTTAATATACAAACAAGAAAATGCAAAAACGTTATAAAAAAGAAAAATAGACCAGTGAAACCTATTTAGTTTTGTTAGGTAACATATCCACACCATGAACATTCTTTGATGGTGATGATTCTGACCAACTAAAGCAAATCATTGTGAAACTGGAAGATGTAATAGATAAAACTGAAAACTAAAGAGCAGCAAATCAACAGGACCAGAGTTGTGAAAAAACTCAAACCAAAAAGAAGCTCTGGAATGAGAAGGTCATAGGATGAGGGTGAAAGGCGTAGACTCTGGAGGAATCTTAGGAAATATTTCTGTACAGAAATGGTAGTGGAAGCGTGGAACAGTCTCTCATTGGAGGTGTGGAGATATAACAGTAGCCAAATTCAAGAAAGCAAGGGATACACACAGGGGATTTCTGAAGGAGTAATGGGAATTGTAAAGCTAAATTAGTTGGGCAGACTATATAGTCCATATGGTCTTTTTTTACCATCACATTTCTATTTTTCTGTGCATACCTGCTTCTGTGCATACCTGTTGTGGTCTCCAGAACTGTATACAGTATTCCTCCAAGTGAGGTCTCACCAGGGACCTATACAGCCACAGTATCAGAGGACTGAAAGATGGCCAATGCAAATGATTCTAACAGTGATAAGGGAAACTATAGATCATTGAGCCTGATGTTGGTACTGAGCAAAATGGTAGAAAAATTACTGTAGATAGACATGGTTTTATGGAAAAGAGTCAACGTAGTTTTATCAAAGTGAAATTTTGTCTTACCAATCTATTAGCTTTTTTTTTTAAGATACAGATAAAAGTAGAAAAGTGAACAAGCTGAAATAGTAGTTTTGGACTTTCATAAGTCATTTAACAAAGTATCTCATGGGAGAATCCTCAGGAAATTACAAAGTCATGATATAGACGGGAGTGTCTTATTATGGATGATTACTGGTTATCGGATAGGAAACAGAGAGTGTGACAAAATGGTCAGTGTACCAATTGGAGAAAGTTCAATAGTGAAATGCCCTAGTGCTTTGTACTAGAATATGTTTTGTTTAACATAATGATTTGGAAAATGGAGCCATGAATGACATGATAAGATTTTCACATGACACACCATTATTCAAATTTGTTAAACAATAGCAGATTGTGAAGAACTGTAGAAGGATCTTGCAAGACTTGGAGATAGGGCATCTAAACTGCAAATTAAATGTAATGTGCACAAGTGTAGAGTGATGTGGATAAAGAAAAATAATTCCAACTGCATATACAGAATGCTAAGTTCTGTTTTAAAAATGACCACCCAAGAATGAGCCTTGGAGCTCAGTGTATAGTGGTGGGCAAAAAAGCAAATAGAATGTTAGGAATTATTTGAAATGGGATGGAGAATAAAATAGAAAATATAATAATGCCTCTGTATTGACCTATTGTTGCCCCATTTCCATAAAGTCATGGCAGAACTAGAAAAGATACAGAGAAGGGCAAAATATTCTGATAAAGGGGATGGAACAGCTCCCATTTGAAGAAAGGCTGCAAAGGTAGGGCTTTTCAGCTTGGAAAAGAGAGGGCAGAGAGAGGGCATATAAAATCATGAGTGGGATAAAACAGATAAAGATGGGATGGCTATTTACACTTCCAACTAAAACAAGGGGGCAATCCATGACACTAACAACCAGCAAAGTTAAAATAAATCTTAGAATATACTTTGCCACTCAACATAAAATCAAGTTGTGGGATCTGTTGCCAATGGACTCCTTTTTCTGTCTCTCTACCATATTAACAGTGGAGATGGGAAAAGGCAGATGCTGATGTACCTTCTCAGATATTCTTCCTCTCTGGCTGTTTTTCTTTCTTAATAAAATCTGTTTTAAGTTTACAGGGGGGTTTCCTAGTTCTCGATCCTATGCACTTCATCAACACCGCTGCTGATTGTGCTTGCCCCATGTCTTTCTGGAGGAAGCAAAGCTTTCTCTCTTCCTTTCCTATTACCACATCTGCCATTTGATGCTAGTAAAATGATAGAAGTCTTTAAAATTGTTCACTATTTTTATAATCCACTTTTCAGAACTTCAAAGTGGATTACATTCAGGTACTGTAGGTATTCCAAATCCCCAGAGGGTTTACAATCTTATTTTGTATCTGAAGCAATGGAGGGTAAAGTGACTTGCCCAAGGTCACAAAGAGTGTCAGGGGGGATTTGAACCTTTGTTTTGCTGGTTTGTAGCTCACAATATTTGTATACCTTAATGTGGACGTTCAGAGATAACAGACCAGCCAGTCTTCACTTTTGTCACAGAGGACAATGAGTGAACAAAAGATGCTTGCCAAATGACTATGTAAACTTAAGAACATAAGTCGAGCTTAGTGCAAGAGTCCCTCACACAAGAATCAGTGTCACACTGATTCTTTTCCTTAGAGAAAGCAGCAGACTGCCTCTAAGTCACTGTAATGCACAAAAATGCCACACACTGCAAGAAACAGACAGAACATCTCTTTGTCTGTGTCCTTCCTGTAGCCACTGGCATGGTGTTGGCTACAGTGGTAATCTTACCCTGATGATTCACAATGTAACCATCTCACAGAGATTACAGACTTTCTCCTGCAACAAGGGAGCTCTCCAATCTTCAGTTAGGCACAGTGTGAGTAAGTGGTTGTAACAGCAGGCTTTCTCCTATAATTTTATTTCCTCTATTTTTTCTTTCACTTTACATATTTTATACTTTATTCTCCATTCCACTTGAAACAAGGCACTTCAGAATGTCAGCATTTCCTCTCTGAGCTCTAACAGGGAAATAACTGAACACATTTGTTACCATTGAAAATGCTTATAGTTTCACTTACAACTAAAAAAAAAATGATGAAAATATGATATGCAGCTTCCAAGTTGAAAAAGTGCTGAAACATTCCTTGTCCTACCCCGAAATGGATCCACTCTTTCTGACTTGTAGATTAAAATATGCATTTCTTTCCTTCTTCCATAGAATTTTATAGAACTGAACCAAATTAGCCAAAAAGGATTCTTGGAGTTCACTATAAAATATATGCCAATGATATTCAGTTTTTTTTTTCCTCTCAAGGAAACATGGACTATGACGGAATCTTTACTCACTAACTGCCTTACATCCATTCAAAAATGGGTGCACTGCAATAAACTAGTGCTTAACACTTCCAAAACTGAAATCATTCTGTTGTCATGCCATCCTGTTGTGA
This sequence comes from Rhinatrema bivittatum, assembly GCF_901001135.1. NCBI lineage: Eukaryota > Metazoa > Chordata > Amphibia > Gymnophiona > Rhinatrematidae > Rhinatrema > Rhinatrema bivittatum. The sequence continues at coordinate 741,618,248 of NC_042616.1, read as the reverse complement.
CTCACCCTGCCATGTCTCATTTGATTCCCATTACATCTCAATTTCCCAAAGTGTACAAAAGTGGGAGTCATTATCGATCCCTCACTCTCTATGCACAACCATATAAAAGCTATCATCACCTCCCCCTTCTACAAACTGCGCCTACTCCATCACCTCAAGCCCCTTCTCAAATTTTCAGATTTCAGGTCAGTCGTCCAATCCCTACTATTCTTTGGGTTTGACTACTGCAACCCCCTCCTGACTGGTTTACCGCTATACGCTATATGCCCACTTCAAATCATACAAGACTCCTTACCAGCTCTCCCATGCATGATCACATCTCACCTGTACTCAAATCTCTTCACTGGCTCCCTATCTCTTACTGAATACAATATAATCTAGTGATAATTCTTCATTCCTCGATACACAACCTCAACTCCCCATGGCTCTTCTCTACTACAAAAATCCATGCCCCCTCCCGACCGCTCAAATCATCTAACTGAATGTTATTGGATACTCGACATCTAAAGCTCACCTGCCTTGTGGAAACCAGAACACGTGCCTTCTTCTCCGCAGGATCACTCCTATGGAACAGCCTACCACAAGATTAAAGATGTCTCCGAGAAAGGAACATTTTCAAAAAAGCCTTAAAAACGTTTCTCTTCAAGAAACCATTCCCCAACCTAAATGGCAGTGGACTACCCCCAACCTGCCTCCCCCTCAGAGGATACTTTTTAATCTTCTTCTCCTATCCAACTAGCCCCTTCTTCAAATGAACTTCTACCCCCATTCCCTAATGACCTCACTCAATAGATGCTTGTGATTTCATTCCACCCCCATGCTAAGATATATGGGGTGGATTTTCAGAGCCCTGCCCACGTAAATCCGCCCAAAACCGGGCGGATTAACGCGAGCAGGGCCCTGCGCGCCGGGAAGCCTATTTTACATAGGCCTCCCGGCGCGCACAGAGCCCCGGGACTCGCATAAGTCCCGGGGTTCTCCGAGGGGGGCGTGTTGGGGCGGGCCCGGTCGTCGCGGCGTTTCGGGGGCGTGTCGGCAGCGTTTTGGGGGTGGGTACGGGGGCGTGGCTACGGCCCGGGGCGGTCCGGGGGCGTGGCCGCGCCCTCCGTACCCGCCCCCAGGTCGCGGCCCGGCGCGCAGGAGGCCCGCTGGCGCGCGGGGATTTACGCCTCCCTCCGGGAGGCGTAAATCCCCCGACAAAGGTAAGGGGGGGGTTTAGACAGGGCCGGGCGGGTGGGTTAGGTAGGGGAAGGGAGGGGAAGGTGAGGGGAGGGCAAAGGAAAGTTCCCTCCGAGGCCGCTCCGATTTTGGAGCGGCCTTGGAGGGAATGGGGGTAGGCTGCGCGGCTCGGTGCGCGCCGGCTATACAAAATCCATAGCCTTGCGCGCGCCGATCCAGGTTTTTAGCAGATACGCGCTCCGCGCGTATCTACTAAAATCCAGCGTACTTTTGTTTGCGCCTGGAGCGCAAACAAAAGTAGGCTATTCGCGCGCCTTTTAAAATCCGCCCCTATGTGTTTACCTCTCTCACATCCTCATCTTTATCTGTATGCCCTTTACATTTACCCCACTCTGAACATAGGAAAAGCGGGAAATAAATCTGTTTTAAACAAATAAATAGGAAGTGCTTCATATTTTCTTTCTTCAAATAACTGTGTACGGAACTTTTGTTTGCTCAAAATTTCTTTTCAAAGGAAAGTACCTAATTCAAATGTGAAAAAATGCTTTAACTTGCAATTCCCAAAAAAGCATTGATGTAACCATCCCTCACAGCTTACTTGTACATTACCCAAGACTGAAGCTATTTCCTGGACAAGCATCTCATTCTACTTATTGATATTCATTTGATGGCTTGTGGTACCCATCAAATCATAATGATTTTTTTTTTAAATCAAGAAAAGAAAAGCACTGCAATTATTTTGAAATCATTAATGGTTTCTAGAATGTAAAGTGCACATGTACTGTATGGTCATGTCAATAATCAAATACATACATATATCAATAATGCTATGTTATCTGCAAAGTGTAATAATATCTGTTTTGTATTATGCTGTTTTAAAGGTGCAGTATTGTCTAACTTTAATAGATACCAATAGATCACAAGACAGGAAACAGCCAGTTTGGCATCATTCTGATACACATCGCTAAGCACTGAGCCATCTCATTTGCAGGTTTACATTGTACATAGTTTTATAATCATAAAATCTCCTTGTCTTTATAATTTTGTATGTGAATTTAGTATCCTTTCATAGGGATGGTAAGTTTCAAACAGACTCACATATATGTGTGTGCAGTGCATCAGCGTGTACCCAGAGATACAGCAAATTTCTAAAATGTTTGCACGTACGCATGCGTGCATATAGATGTCCTAATTTTAAGCGTGTGCTTGCCAGCAGTGTAAATCAGATTTGAGCCACTTAAGTGAGGGAATTTTATAACAGGCATGCATCCACACCATGACAACTTTCACCTGTTCACCCACCAATTCACCCAGTCTAGAGCTAGGTCCTCCAAACTCCCCTGGTTCTTTAGCCTGCAGTCCCACCAGTTACCCCAGACCTCCTAAAACCCCTCACAGATGCCTGGAAATAGTTGTTTTGAGACTTACACCTCTTTGATAACAGAAGTAAAGTTACTGGACACTGGACCTGGGCATGCACCAAGCATGGAGATACTTGTGTACACATCTCCTGGCCCCACTCTAGAACACCCGTGCCTGCCCACACCATATTCATATTCCACCCCTTTTTTTGTCTGATATGGACATTTGTGTATCGGGACTTCTGCATGCATGCAGACAGCTTTTAAAATCAAGTGGATGTGCACATGTCCTAGATGTGCACATATCTCCCAATTTTTGCACATGCCCAGCTTTCAAAATTCACCTTTTATTGTGACAACGTCTCAGAATCATTTTATGTCCCCCCTATTTAAAAGCAGTAATGATCATATAAGAATCTGGATTGTTTTAAAGTTTTTATTATTTACCTGTATAACCTTTTCAAGACTTCATTGATCCTTTCTTCAGAAGAGATGCATTTGATCTTGAAAGCTCAAACACAGTAACATATCTAGATAATTTTCATATTGGCTTAATTAAAGCTAACACAACCTGCAAACAATCCAATAGTCATCTAGACCAATATGGTTATTAGAACTCTGCATTACAGTGAGGGTCTACACGACAATGAAGGTCCCTCATCAAGATCCAGAAATGCAATGCATAAATTACAGTCTCCTTTTCACCAAATTAGATCACAACAAATTTGGCATCTGAGATGTGACTAAGGGTCTTAGTAGTGTAAGCATTCCTTCCTCTACTAAATCTGTCTGATATAGCAAGTCACTTTGAGAACAATTTTACAAGTCATTTATCTGGGTAAACAACTTACTGGGGAAAAATGACTTCTCTGAAACGTGTTCTCCTCTGGCCAAGTGAACATGCACACAGGCTTCCATAACGTGTGTACTTTTAGCCAGAGGGTGAGGAGGCATTCCTTGAGGCATATTTTGGTTGGGGGAGGAAATTAGGGTGTATTTATAATGTTTTTGCAAGTACACGTGTTGCTTTACCCCTCTTACCTACCCACACAAAAAAGCAAGTGCGAGTATGCAGTTGCTTTTAATGTATGTACATTAAGCAAATTTAAACAAATAACCCAGGCTTGCAATTATGCTGACTATTTAATAATAGCCCCCTTATCTCATTGTACCATTGCCACAACTCCCTGGTTTCATGAGCCAACTCAAAGTTAGATTCAACAACAAGAATTTAAAAAATCTGCAGTAAGCTTCTGAAACATTGTGACAGTGCTTGTAGTACATTTGCTTAAATTTGCATATATTTGAACATTACACAATGTTTATTTTTTACTTTACAAAATTAAATCATTTCTGTGAGGAACTGCAGAAGGACCTTGTGAGACTAGGAGACTGGGCAACTGAATGACAGATTAAATGTAATGTACAAAAGTGCAAAGTGATGCACATTGTTAAAAATAACCCCAACTACAGGTCCATGATACTGGGTCTGCATTAGGAGTCACTACCCAGGAAAAGGACATTGGAGTCTTTCTGGATAATATGCTGAAATCCTTCAATCAGTGCATAGCAGTAGTCAAAGAAGCAAATACAATGTTAGGAATGATTCGAAAAGGAATGGATAATAAAAGAGTAACTATTTTATTGCCTCTGTATAGAGCCATGGTGTGACCATACCTTGTGTGCAGTTCTGGTTGCCTCATCTCAGGAAGACAGAGTAAAACTAAAAAAAAAAAAAGGTACATAGGAACGTGACAAAAATGATGACGGGGATATAAAATCTCTCTTATGATGAGAGACTATGCAGGCTAGGGTTCTTTAGCTTGAAAAAGAGAAAGATGAGAAGGGATCTAATTTGGTAGAAGTTCATAAAATCATAAGTGTCGTGGAACAGTAAATTCTGGATAGTTTTTCCCTTTTCAAATAATACAAAAGCAAGGGCACTATTCATGAAACTAAAAGCCTGCAGATTCAAAACAAATTATAGAAAGTACTTTTTTATACAGCACACTATTGAGTTGTAAAATCTATTGCCAGAGGATGTAATCAAGACAATTAGTGTAGCAAGATTTACATGAGTTTGAGCAGGCCCGATGTGCATACTGTGCATTTGCACGGGGTGGCACACCTGGGGGAGGGGGGCAGCAACAGAAGAGGCGCAGGGCCTCCAGTGGAGCCAAACTTGCTGGTGGCTGAAGAGGAAGAGAGGCTGCTGACTATGGGCTGCAGCAAAGTTCAATCCAATGGCAGGTTGAACTACCGTGTAGCTGTATTGTTCCCTCCTGCTTCAGTGCCAACCCCCCCCCCCCCCACTTCAGGGGCCAATGAGAAGAGGAGCCCGCTGCGTCATGGTGGAGCTCATCCCACTGTGGCCTGTAGAGAAGAGGAGCCCAGGGGACTCATCCCATCAGGCCCGCAGAGAACAGGAAGCCATGTATGTGTCTGTCTGAGTTTATGTGAGAGTTTATGTATGTGTGTATGTCTGTGTGCTAGCCTGTCTGTGTCTGTGTGAAAGATTGTGTGTGTGTGACTTTGTGATAGCATGTATGCATGTGTTTGGCTGTGTGAGAGCTTGTGCATGGCCCTGTGAGAGCCTATGTGCTTGTATGTGTGTCTGTGAGTGCCTGTATGCATTTGTGTGTCTGTGTGAGAGCTTGTGTAAATGTGTATATGTATGTGTGCACCTGTGAGGATAGAGGGAGTATATATAAGAGCATATGCATGCGTATCAGACAGGAAGTGTGTGAGAGAATCAATGTGTTATTGTGTGTACGTGAGAAAGAGAGAAGATAAAGTTTGTGTGGCCCTATCTCCCCGAATCCACAAAAATCTCAAGGTGACTGGAAATCAAAAGATCCTAGGTATAGAGAGCAGGAGATTTTTTAATCCTTATTAATTTTAATTCTTGGGTGAAATTTAATGTTTTTGCTGTTTTGACATTTTTTTTTTTGGGGGGGGGAATATTAAAACATTTTTTAATTATTGGATTGCTTGAAATATTGTATTGGTGTTTTGGAAATTTTGGATATTATGTTCATTAACTGTTTTGAAATATTCTTTTTATGAATATGATTTTACTATTATTATGTTTTATATTTCTCAATTTCATTATTTAATGTTTTATAAAGAACGGTTATGATTTGTTTTCCATCGTTGTTCTGCTTAAAGACGCTGGCTTATTGTGGGTTCCAGTTCAGTTCTTCTTAGCACGTTTCTATTTATTTATTTTTTTTATTTTTATTTTGTCTATACCGACATTCCTGTAAAATATACAAATCATATCGGTTTACAGTGTAACATCAACAATCGCTCGGTGGCGGTTCAAGGAACTGGACTCTTTAATCTGTATTTGGTTAGGGTCTGTCTGTATTCTGCATATGTGACCAAAGTGAGCTATTTTGCTGGCATGTAGTTTCTGTATAGGGATCTAAAGCAGCCTGGCTTGTTCTATTTTCCCAATAGGAGGTGTATTGGTGTTCTAGTGCCTGGTGTAATATTTGCAGTGTTGCCTTTTCATAGATAAGGATGCTACTGTTTGGGGTAGATTTTAAAAGAAGCGCGCGTGGCCTACATGTGTGCATGCTAGCCGGCATGCCACATGTACACCCAATTTTAAAACATGCACGCGCAGGCACGCGCATGTAATTAAATCCAGGGTCGGTGCGCACAAGGGAGTGCACAATTGTGCACCTTGTTTGTGCCGAGCTGCGCTGCCTTCCTCCGTTCCCTCCCAGGCCGCTCCGAAATCTGAGCAGCTTGGAAGGGAACTTCGCTTCCCCCTAACCTAACCTTCCCACCCCTTCCCCTAACCTTCCCCTGCCGACAAGCCTGCCGACAAGCGATCCTCCAAGGCAGCGGCAATGGGAGCCGCTATGTCGGAGGCCTCTGGCCCCACCCACGCTCTTCCCCCGGACTGCCCTGCCCCACCCCTTTTGTAAAGCCCTGGGACTTACATGTGTCCCGGGGCTTTACGTGCGTTGACGGGCCTTTTTAAAATAGGCCCAGCGCACGTAATGCTGGTTGTTTTGGTATGGGAGGCTTACTATATTGTAATGTAATTACGTTTATTCTTGGCTTTCTGAGGTGCCATTATAAATTCCATAGGACTTCCAAGTGTCTTTTTTGCTGAGTTTTCTGGTTGGCACCACAGCAGTGCATGTAAATATAATAATTATGTTGTAAGTGATATTTTGCCTCTGAAGACTGTACTTGTGAATGGTTTTTTCATGTAAAATATTTTACATATGCATAATTATATTTTGTGTGGCTATAGAAGGTGTGTGAGTGTGGGAGATGGTGTGTGTGCAAGGCTGTAAGGGTTCCCTAGGGTATATAATACTCTTCCCTTGTCCAGGGGTTCTGTGGAGGAGTGGATGGGTGTTAGTTTTTAAAAATAAGGATTTCTGGAGGGAGCTGGGCTTTATTTGACCAGCCTGAGAAAGAGACTGAATGAATCGTGTGTTGGGGGGGGGGGAGGGTAGTAGAGTAGTTGTAGTTCGCACAGAGCAGCAATAAAGCTAGCATCAGCCCTGAGTTTGGATAAGCGACTGGATGAAAAGTCCATAACACATTATTAACCAGGTAGAGTAAGGAAAGCTGTTGCTATACCTGGGAGTGAGAAACAGGAATTAGATCTAATTAAGGGATCTGCTTGCCAGGTACTTCTATCCTGGTTTGGCGACTATCAGGGACAGGATGTCATGCTCAATAGACTTTGGTCTTGCCTAGCATGGCAATTCTTGTGTTCTTATATACCAATTTACCTAGGTAAGTTTCTCTGCTATCCACCACAAATAGACTTACCCAGCTAAAGTTAATATTGATGCTACTCTACTAAGTTTAGGCTCTGCCTTTGAAAACACCACCACGCCTCATCTTTTTTATCTGGTTAAATGTTAGCAAGGAAACACTAAAACTTATCTGCTTTGAGGGCTGGGAAATTCAAAACTTTGGGCTTACCTGACTGAGTGCCGAACTTTGCCAGACAAATCCTTATAGTTCCCTCTATTTTTATGTTTTGTAATCATATGTGCAGTGTAGCCAGCAGATACATTCTTTTGTCAATCTCCCTCAGAATTGATTATATATACTGCAATTTTTCTGAAATGGGGAATGTAAAGTATTTCTGATTTGTGGTAAAGCCTCTTTTTTAATCTGAATAATTATTTCTTTTACAGCACACCAATTTTCAAACGTTTGTTTTGACAAATTGAAAACATACATAACATTGTAAGCTTGCAATAGTGAAGTAGAAATACAAATTCAAAAATCAATGAACCTTAAATTTCTAAATGTATAATATATTGTATTGTAATAGTAAATAGTAGAACTATATGTCATCAGTCATGAAAAGTTATTTTTTTCTGAAGGAATTTAGTTCTAAAGAGCCATCAACAAAGATTAATGATCTCACATTGGCTATTTAAGCAGATCTGCAATAATATCCATTTAATTTAACATGAACTTTTAATAGTTTCTGTCATTTCCTTCCGTTACTCCAATTCACACCAGGGTACATAAAATGATGAAAGATATTGATATTAGGTAAAAGAGCTCAGACTCTTTAGTGAGTTAAATTATTAGAGGTCATAGGGATGGTGAAGTGCACATGGATAGAAACAGGAGAGGAAGCTCACATTCTCTGGACAGATCAGGTTAAGGACATAAGGACATAAGAAATTGCCATACTGGGTCAGACCAAGTGTCCATCAAGCCCAGCATCCTGTTTCCACAGAGGCCAATCTAGGATAGAAGTACCTGGCAAGAACCCAAACATTAAATAGATCCCATGCTACTAATATCAGTATTAAGCAGTGGCTATTTCCTAAGTCAACATGACTAACAGTTTATGGATGTCTCCTCCAGGAACTTGTCCAAACCTTTTTTAAACTTAGCTAAGCTAACTGTCTTAAGCACATCATCTGGCAATGAATACTAGAGCTTAATTGTGCATTGAGTGAAAAAAAAATTCTCTGATTTGTTTTAAATGTACTACTTTCTAACTTCAATGAATTCTCTCTAGTCCCTCTATTATCTGAAAGATTAAACAACTGATTCACATTTACCCATGTTATCCCTCTTGTGATTTTGTAGACCTCCATCATATACCCCTCACAATCTCTTCTGCAAGCTGAACAGCCCTAACTTCTTTAGCCTTTCCTCATAATGGAGCTGTTCCATCCCCTTTATCATTTTAGTCACCCTTCTCTGTACCTTCTCCAGTGTATCTATATCTTTTTTGTGATGCATCAACCAGAATTAAATCCAGTACTGAAGGTGCCATCTCATTATGGAACGATACAGAGGCATTATGATATTCTCCCTTTTATTCATCATTCCCTTTTTAATAATTATTATTATTATGTTTTCTTTTTTTACCACTGCAGCACACTGAGCTGAGAATTTGAATATATTGTCCACTATGACAGCTAGATCTTTTTCCTGGGTGATAACTTCTAACATGAAAACTAACCTCATGTAATAACTGCAAGGGTTATTTTTCCCTATATGCATCACCTTGCACGTATCCACATTAAATTTCATCTGCCATTTGGATGATCAACCACCATCATCTCTCTTGCTTGAACTCAGGCCCCAAAATGCTATCTCCTTAGTGCTGGCATCATAAAGTATCAAACAGAGCCACATCATACCCGCATAATCCAAAACTTTCAACTTTATTTCTCGTTTTACAACCAGTCATTATGTTCAGGAATAGGATCAGGTAGGCATAGAAATAATGCATGGGACACAACAGTCAGAGTAAAATCTCCCGCAGTACTCTGTATGGCGCCCCAAGAATAAACATGCTAATTGGTCAGCCTTCACTGGAACAGCAATTAGACATCCCAACTCTCTACATCAATACCATGCTGGAATGTATGGCTTACATTCCTTTCTGTTCTGATACTTAAAATCTTCACACATCAGGTACATTTGCCATTTCATCCCAAGCAGCCATCAACCAAAGAATGTATACATTACTCCCATATTCCTCATCCTTTAAATATTAACTTCCATGTGGGACATTAGGGTTATATCCCTTACTCCAGAGGCTTCTGACTACACTCCCCATACTATTATTCATACCTCCTCAGACATCTTGCACTTATCATTGGTCCTCTCCTCTCCATCTTTCCAGTAGTATACAGGGCCCACCATTCAATTCCACTCTCTGGAACTCAATGGAGCCATCCTTATGTTGGATCATCCCTTCTCCTTTCCATGCCAACTTCTCCCTCAGGAGGAAGAAATGTCTCAACTTTCAGCTGTTCCTTTTCCATTTCTTCGGGAAGAGGAAGTCCTTCCTTCACCAAGGCCTTGGGCCTTTTACCTTGAAAGAAAAATCCCCTATTGTACCCTCTCCATACTGAAAGGGGTCATGGGCCCCACCAGCCCACAGGCTGGCTACTTCAGTATCTCTACATCCTGGAGATCCCTCTCTCTGCCAGCCCCATCCTAGAAATGGCAAACTCTGGCCAAAGGCCCCAGAAATTATACCTTCTCAGGGCTCATCTTCCACCAAATACCTAAACCCACACTCTTGAGGGGACCAACAATCTCCCTTTCCTTGCATTGCTAACATTAGAATATCATATAGCCCTTCTTCACCACAAATATCATCCTGTGGCCATATAGAGATATTATACACACAAACAGTTGAAACATTTTAGATACATTTTAAATAATGACAATCCCAGGGTCTCCCCTTCCAAAATATCTTGTACAACTAAAAGTTTAAAAAGTGCATACATTTGGTGATCCTTCCACATTACATTTAGCTGGACAGAGAGAAATGAACTATAATGCCTAAAAATAAGTGCTGAAAATTCTGAATTTCTGTAGGTTTACTTAAACACTCTTTCAATGTCTTCATTGTTGATAGGTGGGGAGTATTGTTCAGTTTCACTGCAACAAAGGATATCTCCTCCAAGGATCTACAACTCGGACTTGCTTTCCAGATCTGACATGGAGTGGAATTCAGTCAGAATGCATACGTAAGTGTTATTGAACATGAATCTCGTTAACACTAAACATTTTTTCTGTTATTTCAATTTTAGTATAGTTTTCTGATTCTATAAATTGCTTAATGGCAAGTATGTTGGATATAGATAATTTTTTTTCTGTATTAAATGCCAGAAAAAAAGTTATTTTACAGAATGACATACAACTGGGATGATGGTTATTTTATCTTCAATATATACTAAGTAAAATTAAGGAAATAATATATTATAATTTGTATTGGTACAAAAGTACTGTAGCAGTATTTGGAAAAACACAAACCAGAAGGGTGATTTATCATTGTCATTGATGGTGATTTAACACTGCTATAACCGTGATGTGCACAAACTAGTAGTCTAAGAGCACCTGGACACATTCCCTGACATATTCCTGCTAGCACACCAGTATGCTTCATAATGTTATTACAATTTTAAAATACCATTACATGAGCCTTATATCATGGGAGGTCAGATGACGCATGCTATGTAAACTTATATATATATTCTGTCTTTCTTGCACAGAAGTGCAACCCAAAGTAGTTTACAACCAGAACATTAAATAATCAAAATATTTCATAATACAATAATACAACATCAACAAAGCATACATACAAATAAAACACAAATACATCAGCAATCTGGAACAAAACTTTGACCTCACTAAAAAGGACACAATTGTTGATTCATTGATATCAGCAGCAATATAAAGCTCAAACAACCCACCTATTAATTACTTCATAATACCTAAAAATCCCACCCAGTATTCTATATAAGACCCAAAAACCCTTGATCCCTGGTTGTCTGCATCTGATAACTTATTCATACTGTATAAAATTGGTAAGAGGATTATTAGTGTCTAAGCTTGCCACATACAAACCGATCCGATATGGTAATCTACTATGAAGGTCGGTATATAAAATTGTTAAATAAATACGTCTCCACCAATTAAAGATTTAGAAAAAGACCCTTGGGCATCTATTCTTTGTTGTTATCCTCACAGTGATAATAGTGTACCACTTCAAATTCTCTTCTAAAACGAAGTCAAGGTCAGGTTGCTGTTGCTTTAAATGCTGTAGCCAACACATTTGCATCCTCAATTACAGATTCCTACAATCAGCATATAACTAGATAACTATACAAAAGATATCAGCATAGGTAGTGGAACAACATTGCTACTGCTATTCCATTGAAGTCTACAATGTTCAGTTCTGGATAAATCATAGCTTATATGATAACTAACCATCATGTTAAGGAGACAGTTTTTAAACAAAATGCAAAGCTTGCAAGACTGAAGATACATTGCACCCTATCTGTGGGCATGCAAGCTCCTTTTCAAGGGAAACTCTCTTTGAAAATTGGATTCATACTCAAACACACACACACACACACAAACACACACACACACACACAAACACAAACACACATGCACCACCAGCTTTGAGGTGAGATACAAAGATTTGCAAATTAAAGTATCCACTCATTTTTAACCTCCTCCTTTCCTTTCTTTCATGCAGATAAAATTGTGCACACCATGAAATTGTATGCTTAATTGTATCTGCATTGGGGAGGGAGGGGATGATTTTCAAATGTCCTTTTTCCAGGGATAAACATGTATGTGTATTAGGGATGTGAATCGTTTTTCAACGATTAAAATTATCGTCCGATAATTTTAATATCGTCTTAAATCGTTATAGAACACAATACAATAGAAATTCTAACGATTTATCGTTAAAAATCGTTAAATCGTGTTAGTGCGCACTAACGGGAGTTAGTGCGCACTAACAGAAAATGATACAAATTGACACTTTACAGGTCAGTAAAGGTCAGTTAGGAATGAATATGTATTCCTATTGGCTGGCTGCCCTCTTATCTATTGATGTTACCAAGATTCCCACTGAGGTGATGGTTGGGGGGATGGGAAATGGAAATGGAAACTCAGGAACACTAACAGAAAATGATACAAATTATTGACACTTTCCAGGTCAGTAAAGGTCAGTTAGGAATGAATATGTATTCCTATTGGCTGGCTGCCCTCTTATCTATTGATGTTACCAAGGTTCCAACTGAGGTGATAGTTGGGGGGATGGGAAATGGAAACTGTTGGTAGTTGACAAAAAAAGTAATGTGATCAGTCAATATGACTAGAACTTGTGCCCTATTCCTGATACCAGGGGTGTTGTGATCTTCCTGCACTCAGTGCCCTATCCCTGATACCATAAGAACATAAGAAAATGCCATACTGGGTCAGACCAAGGGTCCATCAAGCCCAGCATCCTGTTTCCAACAGTGGCCAATCCAGGCCATAAGAACCTGGCAAGTACCCAAAAACTATTCCATGTAACCATTCCTAATGGCAGTGGCTATTCTCTAAGTGAACTTAATAGCAGGTAATGGACTTCTCCTCCAAGAACTTATCCAATCCTTTTTTAAACACAGCTATACTAACTGCACGAACCACATTCTCTGGCAACAAATACCAGGGGTGTTTTGATCTTCCTGCATGCAGTGCCCTATCCCGCCTGCATTACTAGTGAGAGGCTGGCTTCACAGACAGGGGGGAGCTGCCTGACCCTCACTCCTGACTTCCCCCATGTCCCAGCCAGTGAATGGTGTGTGGGTGAGGGGGGGGGGGGGGGTAGGATGGTGAAGTCTGAGACAGCTCCCTCCCTGCATTACTAGTGAGAGGCTGGCTTCACAGACAGGGGGGAGCTGCCTGACCCTCACTCCTGACTTCCCCCATGTCCCAGCCAGTGAATGGTGTGTGGGGGAGGGGGGGAGGATGGTGAAGTCTGAGACAGCTCCCTCCCTGCATTACTAGTGAGAGGCTGGCTTCACAGACAGGGGGGAGCTTCCTCACCCTCACTCCTCCCCTCCCCCATGTCCCAGCCAGTGAATGGTGTGTGGGTGAGGGGGGGGGGGGTAGGATGGTGAAGGCTGAGACAGCTCCCTCCCTGCATTACTAGTGAGAGCCTGGCTTCACAGACAGGGGGGAGCTGCCTGACCCTCACTCCTCCGGGGTATTGTGATCTTCCTGCACACAGTGCCCTATCCCTGATACCAGGGGTGTTGTGATCTTCCTGCATGCCGTGCCCTATCCCTATTAATACCAGGAGTGTTGTGATCTTCCTGCACACAGGGCCCTATCCCTAATACCAGGGGTGTTGTGATCTTCCTGCACACAGTGCCCTATTCCTGATACCAGGAGTGTTGTGATCTTCCTGCATGCAGTGTCCTATCCCTGATACCGGGATGTGTGCAAGAAGATCACAACACCCCCGGTATCAGGAATAGGGCACTGTGTGCAAGAAGATCACAATACCCCCGGTATCAGGAATAGGGCACTGTGTGCAGGAAAATCACAACACCCCTGGTATTAGGGACAGGGCACTGTGTGCAGGAAGATCACAACACTCCTGGTATTAATAGGGATAGGGCACTGTGTACATGAAGATCACAACACCCCTAGTGCCAGGGTTAGGGCACTGTGTGCAAGAAGATCACAACACTCCTGGTATTAATAGGGATAGGGCACTGTGTGCAGGAAGATCACAACACCCGTGGTGTCAGGGTTAGGGCACTGTGTGCAGGAAGATCACAACACTCCTGGTATTAATAGGGATAGGGCACTGTGTACATGAAGATCACAACACCCCTGGTGCCAGGGTTAGGGCACTGTGTGCAGGAAGATCACAACACCCCTGGTATCAGGGTTAGGGCACAAGTTCTAGTCGCATTGACTGATCACATTACTTTTTTTGTCAAGCTACCAACTGTTTCCATTTCCCATCCCCCATATATTGTCAGTGGGAACCTTGGTAACATGAATAAATAAGAGGGCAGCCAATAGGAATACATATTCATTCCTAAACTGACCTTAACTGACCTGAAAAGTGTCAAATTGTATCATTTTCTGTTAGTGCGCACTAATCGGAAAAAACGATTTTTAACGATTTTTTAACTAAAAAATCGTGCCTAACACGATTTTCTTCTCCTGCCAGACGATTTCTATCGTTAAGACGATATGGCACACGATTCACATCCCTAATGTGTATATATATATATATATATATATATATATATATATATATATATATATATATATATATATATTCTCAAACCTTACCTTTAGTAAATGCTGCTGAATAAAGTGCTCTATTATCTGGAAAATAGTCCATTTTCTTTCTGTAAAGTTCTCAGATATATAAGAAACTTGAAAAACCATGTAAATCACACACACACACACACACACACACACACACATATATGTTTAAAGGTTAATATGAGATACTTGGCCAATCAGGGGGATTGAAAGGTAAGCTTAATGAACGATTGAGTTTCTTTATAATGTTGACATTTCTAACCTGCAAACTTGTTGTACTGCAGCCCTAATGTTCCAGTATATTTATGTGTATATCATTTGACTTGGAGACTGAGTCGAGAGGGTGTGTGAGCAGTGCACGCATTATAACAATTGAAGCAGCAGAAAAAATATGCAAATTAAAGCAACAAAACTCAAGTACTACTTATCAAAACCTACTTGGAAGAAGTGGACAATCATGATCCTTCTGTTTGCTGCATATTTTTCCTACTGTGCCATAACGATTTATGAAGGTATACAAGCAAATTCAAAGAGAAGAATACAATGTCTAAGTAGCTACCCTTTTTCTAAGAAGATGCATAGAGAGTTAATTTAATTACTCAGGGGGTTATTTTCCAACTCACTTTATGGCCTTTTCGTATGCGAAAAATGCCTTAACGCATATGAAAAGCACCATAACACTTGATGCGATGCTAATTTAGAAAAGGGGGAAGAGTTAGGGGCGGGATGTCTGTCAAAGTGTGCTGGCTTTGCAGTTTGCGAAGCCATATTGCACAATTTTAACACCGGAAATAAATCTCTCTTTCTGCCTAAAATACCCAAAACACTATTTGCAAAAAGATCACAAAGTGTGATCTAGCCATATTGCACAGCTTAATGCCAGTGAAAAAGATATAGTTATTTCTGGCATTAAGCTGTGCAATATGGCTAGAATGCAATCAGCATTTTGAGAGAGAGAGAGAGAGAAAGTGAGGGAGAGAGAGAGAGAACTTAGCTATAAGCCCTTCTAGTAGTTAGGTATTTATACCTCTGTAGGAGACCCACCTAGTAACTTGAGGTGAGGTTTAGGTAGTAGTGTAGGGGTTAGGGGCCACTTTGACATGCAGAGTGAGATGTACAAACAGAACAGTACACTCTTGTGAAGATTTGATGTCTTTCAGAATGAGGAAACTCACACAAAGATGAGATCTGTACTAGATGTACCTAACCCCTACACTAGATGTACCTAACCCCTACACTACTACTACTTAAACTTCACCTCGAGTTACTAGGTGGGCCTCCTATTGAGGTATAAATACCTAACTACTAGAAGGGCCTTATAGCTATGTTCTCTCTCTTTCTCTCTCTCTCTCTCTCAGTAGGAATTGCAACCATTGTGGTATTACTGCAAAGTAGGAAAAAGTTATCATAACGTGTAGTAATACCTATGTGAAGCGCTAATAAAGTGTACTTTAATAGTCTATCACCATGAAACACACCCCTCTTCTTATTGCATGCAATAGTTTGATGAATCTAGCTCTCAGTTGCTATTTTTAAACACAGTAAACATTTTCTTATTTCCACATTTCCTAGCTGCTGCAGTAATGGCTATATGAACTTACAGGATCTGGCACTCTTGCTGCATGAATTCACCACTCTAAGAGCCAGGTTTAAGTTTTGGGCAAAAGTAGAATTTTTAGAAAAATGAACAAAGTCTTTGCAAATATGTTTGTTTGTAGTATTTGAAATAATGCATCATGTTAGAAATAACCAAGGAATTACTATCAGGAAAAAAAAAAAAGTTCACAGAAAAAAATATAGAAGCAGCAACTTGCACAAAAAGCACTAAGAAGGTTTTGCCCTTATTGGCTAAATTTAAGGTCAGTACTGGTCATGTTCATCACAACCTTCGGCTAAGGTAACTATTAAATTGCACACTATGGTTAGTTGTAAATCATAAATCATTTTGAAGTCACTTATTATATCTATGACTTTATGACAGAACACTGAGAAATGAGAACAAAAAAATAACTTCACCGAGAATTACAATTCTCAAACCTTATGTTCAGTAAATGCTGCTGATGAAAGTGCTCTCTTTTATTATCT
The DNA here is from genome assembly GCF_901001135.1 of Rhinatrema bivittatum. Classification (NCBI taxonomy): domain Eukaryota; kingdom Metazoa; phylum Chordata; class Amphibia; order Gymnophiona; family Rhinatrematidae; genus Rhinatrema; species Rhinatrema bivittatum. Next base: position 741,601,524 of record NC_042616.1, on the reverse strand, counting down.
GGAAAATAGTCCATTTTCTTTCTGCAGTCTTTGGCATAAAATATTGTAAAGTTCTCAGATATATAAGAAACTTGGAAAACCATGTCCTACACACTTAAGTGGTGCAATACTGAAATAATACTGAAAAAGTATGGGTACGTCAGAAAGATAAGCTATGACTCATGATAAAAAATCAAATACTGCATCTCAGACCCTAGGAAATCACAAACCTGAACATTTGATTTTCCTCCTGTATATCTCGAAAGTCAGTGGTAAAGGGGTATTCATATTCAATGTGGCTCAATAATAAGATACTATAGTTGAGAAATGTATAATACTCCATTTGGCCAGTATCAGTGATTGTATTTATGATTGATTTTAAGCAGATAATAGCAAGAGTTTTGACAGTAATTATTATAATATTATACACCAGGTTTCATACCATTTAAATATGCTGAAACAGCATTATTCATTTTGAATGTGTAGGCCCTGTTTCAACCTGATCCTGGGAACAGGTTTTCATGGGGATGCTCATGGCCTACAGAAGGCCAGATAAACTCCTGGGGTTCCCACAAAAGTGTAGAAAGATTGAATTCTTCAAGGTCTTTAGGGCTTTTCTTCACTGGTGTTCTCTGCTCATCAGCTAAGGATGGGTTTGAAAAGCACCACACGGGCTCCCAAAGTTGTTGTTCAAAATAAGGTTTTTTTTTACTGGCATTGGTGACAGGTAAAAACAAAGTCCAAAAGTAGTGATACATCAGTGGGAGCACTGAGAGGAGAGGATCACCTTGCTGGTGGCTGAAAGGAATCAGTACGTTTTTGCTTGGGAAATTTTATTTTTTAAAAGTATTGGGCAAAGTTAACTATTTGGGATTATTATTTAGTGTGTTTGTGTGTTTTCTGCTTTTAACAGTGAGTAAGGCAGCGAATAAACAGAAGTTAGACTGTTTATATTTTTAAATAGTCAGTCAGTAAGGCAGCTAATAAGCAGAAGTTAGAGTGTTTGTATATTAAAACAAAACAACAACAAAAAGGTAGCCAGAAGCTAGAAATAAGCTAGGAGCAGTTTTTGGAGACGTCCATTACCTGCTATTAAGTTGACTTAGAAAATAGACACTGCTATTACTAGTGACAGTAACATGGAACAGATTTAGTTTTTGGGTACTTGCCAGGTTCTTATGGCCTGGATTGGCCACTGTTGGAAACAGGATACTGGGCTTGATGGACCCTTTGTTGCGTCCATCACTGCTCGACGCCCTCACTCCACCCTCTCTACCTCTGTGGCGACTCCCTCCGGGTCTGATGGACGGTTGTTACTGCGGTGTCTCCATGCCATATCCCTCCGGCGTCCCAGGACCAGCTCGACGCTGCGGATCCGCCATGTTGCCTGATGACATAAGGCATGCGTGCGCATTCCAAATGATGTACCAGCAAGGGCGCGAACCTCGGGGGCATCCCCCTGAGTTTACATCATCTGCTTCCAATATAAAAGGTCTCAACATTTGCTAACAGATTGAGTTAGCAAGGACAAGGACAAGAATACGGACTAGCTACGGATTCGTCCAAGCTACTCTGCCTCTTCAGACTTACCAGGGGTACCTGCTCCTCAGGGGCCTCGCTCTCTTTTCTTTATTTCAGATTGCAGATAGGAACTGGTACTCGCTCCTCGAGGGCCCATGTTCCTGGACACTCTGAAGATTCTCTACTGCCTGGAAGCTATCGCAGATACAGACATTTGAGAGTTACCATTGCTCTCTCAGAGCTTTCCCTGGAACCAGGTACTCACTCCTCGAGGGCCTTACCCTTTCCAGCTACTGAGCTTCTTTAAGACCTTATGTGAGATTTGTCATCTAGTTCTGGCTATGAACACAGAACACCCTGTCTACTCACTATCTATAGTTACTCTACAGCTCAGCAACCCTGGGATCGCTGTTCCAGTGCCTGAGGGACTTCAGCCCTTCTGGGCATATCAGCTCAATACTGCCACCTCTGGTGGTTCTACTAACCTGTCTAATAAAAAAACTATCTGTGTCTGTCTCCATACCCAGCCTAGCTGGTGGTCCCTCTCAGGATATCCTCCTGGGGGCGTTGTCAACTGCCATTGGCCCAAGGATTCACCTATCTACATTCCTCTACAGCTGAGTGCCTTCTCCAAGCACTCCGCTGGTACAGATTGCTACTCCTTCCTCATCAGGAGTCTTCAGCAATAGATTCATAACACATTGCTACTCCATATTCTAAACCCTAACAGATTGTTATCTACTCCTACAGGAGCTGAGCATATCAGATTGCTAACTCCACCTACAGAGCATAACAAAATACTAACTCCTCCTGGAGTTCCATATCAGATTGCTAACTCCTCCTTCCACTGGAGCAGATTCATAACAAGATTGCTAACTCCTCCCCCAATAGGAAGAGATCCATAACCGATTGCTAACTCCTCCTCCAACAGGAATATCCAGCATCGGAAACCTAACAGATTGCTAACTCCCTAGCAGATTCTCAACAGAGCTGTAACACCCTTGGTCTGATCCAGTATGACATGTTCTTATGTTCTAATGTACCAAACAGCAACCCAAAGACCAAAATAGCACAAAAGATAAACCTCAGCAATAACAGTGCCTTTCCCAATTAGGTCAGCTCTTGGGATAGGGACCCTCCTCCCTTGGGTCTTCCTAGGTACCAGCTTTGAAGGCAGCTTTTTTTTTTCCCTCTCAGCAGCTTCTGTCTGACTCCTCTGCAACTATGAGCTCCTTAGGACTCCTTCTTCAGATGGTCAGCTTCCTTTTCCAAACCTTCTACTGAGGACAAAATCCCTTCTCAGTAACCACTTCACCAATACTTCTCCCAATAGAGATGAGGAATTTCAAACACCTCTGCTTCTTGGCATCCTCTTCCCCTCTTCAGTCCTCTTATGGTTCTCCATGTTGAGCCCCAGGATGCCTTTTCCTTCCTGGAAGTACTGGTAATCCCTATCTTGGGTCCCAGTCTCCTTCACTGCATAGGAATTTTTCTTTTTTAGATACTCCTCAATTATGAGAAAGTCCCACTTCAAGTATTTTCCCTGTGAAGAGAAACACCCCACTAGTACCACTCCATGGAGATGTGGCATCATAAGACTGCAGTAGGTGGACCTCAACTCCAAAATCCTACTGATCACATGAGTGCAGGAGTTTTATTAAAAGAAGGAACCCTCCTATGAATTAGGGAGTGTCAAACCTCCAAACACACTCTCATAGTCACTGAGCTAACACGAGTAGAATCTGTTGAGACCAATGATCTCACACTTTTGGTCCACCAGGTCGGTTGAAATCACTGTTGCCATTACAACTTCACTATCAAGTTGCAAATTTGAAAGTCCCTTTATCAATTTATGCCTTTGAAAATCTGCAGAACAGGGAATTTAAACCTTTGTAAGCTGCGAGACCTTTCAGAAGATAAACAAGATATATGATGTGCCTGAGCTTATGAGATCTCAGGCTTCTTCTTCTTAAGATGAAATTAGTGAAGATATTATGACTTACAAATATTTCACTTTTTTCCAAGATTAATATGCCTCAAAAACTTTACAGAGCAATACAGAAACTGACACATTTTTACACAAGCTACACATATTTTACAAAATCTTTTCTTATAGGGATAATTCCACCAACAACTAAGGTTTCAATATTATAGGACCTATGCAAGAAAGTCCGCTGTGTGACCTGTTCAATAGATCCCTAGAAACGGGAGTGGTGCCGAGAGACTGGAGAAGAGCGGTGGTGGTCCCGCTTCACAAGAGTGGGAACAGGGAGGAGGCTGGCAACTACAGGCCGGTTAGCCTCACTTCGGTGGTGGGAAAAGTAATGGAGTCTCTGCTGAAAGAGAGAATAGTGAACTATCTACAGTCCGGAGAATTGATGGACCAGAGGCAACATGGATTCACCAGGGGAAGATCCTGTCAGACAAATCTGATTGACTTTTTTGACTGGGTAACCAAGGAATTGGACCAAGGAAGAGCGCTCGATGTCATATACTTGGATTTCAGCAAAGCTTTTGATACGGTTCCGCACAGGAGACTGGTGAATAAAACGAGAAGCTTGGGAGTGAGTGACAAGGTGGTGACCTGGATTGCAAATTGGTTGACGGACAGAAGACAATGTGTGATGGTAAACGGAACCTTCTCTGAAGAGAGAGCGGTTATAAGTGGTGTACCGCAAGGATCGGTGTTGGGACCGGTCCTGTTCAATATCTTTGTGAGCGACATTGCGGACGGGATAGAAGGTAAGGTTTGTCTTTTTGCGGATGACACTAAGATCTGCAACAGAGTGGACACGCCGGAAGGAGTGGAGAGAATGAGACGGGATCTAAGGAAACTGGAAGAGTGGTCGAAGATATGGCAGCTGAGATTCAATGCCAAGAAGTGCAAAGTCATGCATATGGGGAGCGGAAATCCGAATGAACTGTATTCGATGGGGGGGGAAAGGCTGACGTGCACGGAGCAGGAGAGGGACCTTGGGGTGATAGTGTCTAATGATATGAAGTCTGCGAAACAATGCGACAAGGCGATAGCAAAAGCCAGAAGAATGCTGGGCTGCATAGAGAGAGGAATATCGAGTAAGAAAAGGGAAGTGATTATTCCCTTGTACAGGTCCTTGGTGAGGCCTCACCTGGAGTACTGTGTTCAGTTCTGGAGACCGTATCTACAAAAAGACAAAGACAAGATGGAAGCGGTACAGAGAAGGGCGACCAGGAAGGTGGAGGATCTTCATCGCATGACGTACGAGGAGTGATTGAAGAATCTAAATATGTACACCCTGGAGGAAAGGAGGAGCAGAGGTGATATGATACAGACTTTCAGATACTTGAAAGGTTTTAATGATCCAAAGGCAACGACAAACCTTTACCATAAGAAAAAAAATCAGCAGAACCAGGGGTCACGATTTGAAGCTCCAGGGAGGAAGATTCAGAACCAATGTCAGGAAGTATTTCTTCACGGAGAGGGTGGTGGATGCCTGGAATGCCCTTCCGGAGGAAGTGGTGAAGACCAGAACTGTGAAGGACTTCAAAGGGGCGTGGGATAAACACTGTGGATCCATAAAGTCAAGAGGCCGCCAATGAAGAGTGGGTGACTCGCCAGAATGATGGCTACTGCCTGGAGACAATACCCTTAGTCAATAAACATACACATGGTTACTGTGACTCCAACATCACTCTAAGATTCAACAGCAAGAGGAAATGTGGAAAAAAGGATTTGCACTCACAAAGACGGGAGTAGCTGGCTTGTTACGGCGGTTACTACCCCAAACCAAATATCCAAATTACTACCTCCACCTTCCTCTATTCCTGATGCCTTTCAACTAGCTTGATCACTCCATTCTTATACTTCACTTTCAATGCATATCCAGCATAGTTCTCTGCTTCAACAGCAGGGGAAAAGAAAAACTGTTACTTCACACATCCAGCAGAGCTCTCTGCTTAAACGGCAGGGGAGAAGAAAAAAGGGTTCGCACTCACAAAGCGGGGAGTAGCTGGCTTGTTACGGCGGTTACTACCCCAAACCAAATGTACCTGATACTTCACTCTCGACGCATATCCAGCATGGCTCTCTACTTCAACGGCATCGGAGAAAGACTGATACATCACGAATTTCCAGCATAGCTCTCTGCTTCAACGGCAGGGGAAAAGAAAAACTGATACTTCACGCATATCCAGCATAACTTCAACGGCAGGGGAGAAGAAAAAGGGTTCGCACTCACAAAGCGGGGAGTAGCTGGCTTGTCACGGCGGTTACTACCCCAAACCAAATGTGCCTGATACTTCACTTTCGATGCATATCCAGCATAGCTCTCTGCTTCAACGGCAGGGGAGAAGAAAAAAACTGATACCTCACGCATATCCAGCATAGCTCCCTGCTTCAACGGCAGGGGAGAAGATAAACAACCAATAAGGGCTGTATAACATAATCTGGGTAAAAACAAATAAGCATGGGTGTAGCTTGCTTATTGCGGCGGTTACTACTCCTACTACCTCTAACTAATCAAGCTAGATATTTCACTTGGATGCAGCTCCTCCACCGCTCTCTACATTAATGGCGGGGGTGGAAGGGAATTAGAACCAAGAGCTAAGAGAAACAGATAAGTATGGGAGAAGAAATGAGGGAAGCTTGCTGGGCAGACTGGATGGGCCATTTGGTCTTCTTCTGCCGTCATTTCTATGTTTCTATGTTTCTATGTAATGAGCCCAGTAAGAGCTTTTGACTATTCTAAAAATAGTGTGCTTTGCAATAAGTCCATAACATCCTTGTTAAGACCTTCCCCCAATATATTAACAAGTAAACACTAAAATTAGCATGTACTGGAATATAAATGAGGGGATATCATACACAAACATAGGACTTTCCTACCTGTCCCAGGAACCACCCAGCCTGTCAGGTTTTCAGGATATTCAGACTGATTGAGATTAATTTGCATACAATGGATTTGGGAATCCTTGCCTTTTTGTGTGCTTGATAACTAGCATGGAATGTTCTTACATACTATATCCTGCTGGTTTATTAATGCCAAAAAACGTAACAGCTGCCTTAGATCAGGTGTTATATTTTGTATGAGCAGCTGCCTTGTCAAATTTCCTGTGCTAATCAATCCAAAGTGAAAAAATAAGTTAGGAGGGAAGATTTTTTTCCCCCTAAATCCCCACTCAGCTGGATGAGTGAGAGGGCTTCACAGTCCCTTCTGTTGGGGAAGACAAGGCCTGGGGAAGGCCCATGGGAGTGGGGGTGGAAGAGAGTCTGGGCTGAAACCGGCTGGCACAGTACAAAACAAAACAAACTAGGAAATGCCACTGACATTTCAGATTTCTGTTTAAATGACAACACATCCCTAGAATGACTTTTACATTTGTATACTCAATAAACAAAAGAAATAAGATAAAAAAATCTTTTTGCTATATTTTTCACAATCTTTGTTGCTGGATAATAAAGAAAATGAAAAGAATGGAAGAAATCCAGACATAAGAATACAGTAGTAAGCGCTTCTTTTCTTAAATGCCTAGATAGAATGAATTTGTCAGAACATCAAATTAAACTGAATTTACAATGCAGGTGTTTTTACAGTGATTCTAACATTTTCACAAGCTTTTCCACCACTTATTTAAGTATGTAACAACAAAGGGGGTCAATGCAATACCATGTGCTGTGGCTAGTGCATGGCTTAACATGAGATTGGACGTGCATTTTGGATGTGCATCCATAATCTCCAATGCAATAGAGGGATTAGCATATCCAAAATGCGTGTCCAAACTACCACATAGTTAACAGCGCTCATCACATATAAATTCCGAGTAGATGAGGCTGTTAGCTAATATCCATAATGGAAAAATTTCCCACCTGGCCAATGCGCTCATTGCTAGGGATGTGCATCCGTTTTCCACGTATTTGAAATCCGCAACTTATTTTTTGCTATCTGTTAAATACGTGGGGAGGCGAAACGCATCGCGACTCCACACGTATTCAACAGATTTCTGTTTAATTCGGCCTAAATAAAAATTTAAACCCCCCCCTACCCTCCTGACCCCCCCAAGACTCACCAAAACTCCCTGGTGGTCCAGCGGTGGGGTCCGGGAACTCACTCAGACCCTCGGTGCTAGTTTCATCATGGCGCCGATAGCCTTTGTCACAGGGGCTACCGGTGCCATTGGTCAGCCCCTGTCACATGGCTATCGGCGCCATCTTGTGCTCCTACCATGTGACAGGGGCTGACCAATGGCACCGGTAGCCCCTGTGACATAGTATGGGCAAAGGCTATCGGCGCCATTTTGAGTCCTGGCCTGGCGTCGGACGGCAGGTCGCTCCGGGACCCCCGTTGGACCCACAGGGACTTTTGGCCAGCTTGGGGGGGGCCTCCTGACCCCCACAAGACTTGCCAAAAGTCCAGCGGGGGTCCAGGAGCGACCTCCTTTCACGCCGGCCGCCCGATCCCAATACTCAAAATGGCGCCGATCACCTTTGCCCTCACTATGACGGCGATCGGCGCCATTTTGAGACTCAAAATCGCCGTCCCGCCAATACTCAAAATGGCGCCGATCGCCGTCATAGTGAGGGCAAAGGCGATCGGCGCCATTTTGAGTATTGGCGGGACGGCGATTTTGAGTCTCAAAATGGCGCCGATCGCCGCCATTTTGAGTATTGGGATTGGGCGGCCGGCGTGAAAGGAGGTCGCTCCCGGACCCCCGCTGGACTTTTGGCAAGTCTTGTGGGGGTCAGGAGGCCCCCCCAAGCTGGCCAAAAGTCCCTGTGGGTCCAACGGGGGTCCTGGAGCAATCTGCCGTCTGACGCCAGGCCAGGACTCAAAAAGGCGCCGATAGCCTTTGCCCATACTATGTCACAGGGGCTACCGGTGCCATTGGTCAGCCCCTGTCACATGGTAGGAGCACAAGATGGCGCCGATGGCCATGTGACAGGAGCTGACCAATGGCACCGGTAGCCCCTGTGACAAAGGCTATCGGCGCCACGATGAAACTAGCACCGAGGGTGTGAGTGAGTTCCCGGACCCCACCGCTGGACCACCAGGGAGTTTTGGTAAGTCTTGTGGGGGTCAGGATGGTGGGGGGTTGTAGTTAATTTAGTAGTAACGTATTTACAGATCGACAACTTATTGAATTCTCCATACTTCCGCATGAAACGGAATTGACCCCCCATGAATACAGATCGCGTACGCAACGAAAACTTTTTGCCTGCACACCTCTACTCATTGCAATACAGCAAATTTTATACCAACATAAGAACATAAGAAATTGCCATGCTGGGTCAGACCAAGGGTCCATCAAGCCCAGAATCCTGTTTCCAACAGAGGCCAAGCCAGGCCACAAGAACCTGGCTGGCATAAAGATATGCTGTGTTCAAGGGCTGATTGATAAAAACAAAAAATCCTGCTTTCTGTGATTTCTCCAATTAGTATGGTCGCAATATTAAATAGGTAGGATCACAGAAAGCAGATTCGAGTAAAAAAAAGTCTCTTGAAAAAATAAATTAAGGGCATCCAATAAAAATGCACAAGATAGATAGTCCAGGCCGTGTATCTTGTGCATGGATATTGTGCTAGTAGTGGGAGAAAATGGATGCTCGTATCTCTCCTCTGCACCTGATGCCAATAAGGCTCTAGTGACATGCAATTTTCCCTAGCACCTTCTTTTCAGCATGACCCTTCATTTAAATATTGCATTGCATGCCCAGAAAGGATGGTTGTGCATACATTAGGAAAATGGATGCTCAATATTGAGCACCCATTTTCTATGCACAAATATTGCACTGGCCCCAAAATGAATTCACAAAAAAAGCAACAGGATTTATCCATCTCGCCAAAGAGCTCCATTAACTTTTCCAAGTCTTAATTTAAGAATTGGGAAGATTTGTTAAGTTTGATTATTACTTTTAGTGCAAATTGCCATACAAAAAGTATTTCCTTAGCAAACTTTGTACTGTATCCACTACCCAATTATATGTATAACAACAAAGGGGCTGATGCAATACCATGCACTGTGACTAGCTCATGGCTTAAAATGAGATTTGATGCGTGTTTTGGATGTGCGACTATAAACCCTGATGCAATAGGGGGATTAGTGCATCCAAAATGGACATCCAAACCATAGCATAGCTAATAGTGCTCATCACATGTAAATTTCATGTAGTTGAGGCTATTAACTATAACTAATACCTGTGATGCAAAATATTTCCTGCTCGACCAATGCACTCATTGGAATGAAGAAAATTTTACGCCAACCCGGAGCTGGCATAAATATATGCCATACTCAAAGGCTCATTGATAAAAAGAAAAAATCCTGCATTCTGTGTTTACTCCTATTAGTATTGTCGCAATACTAAGTAGAAGGAACCACAGAAAGCAGATACCAGTAAAAAAAGAAGTCTCATGTAAAAATGAATTATTATGGGCACCCAATTTAAATGCAAAAGATACATGGTCTAGGCATGTATATTGTGCCGATAGTGGGAGAAAATGGATGCTCGTATTGAGTGCCCATTTTCCCAACCGGCACTGACAGCCACCTCTCCTGTATGCCCAATGCTGATGAGGCACTAGTGACCCACAATTTTCCCTAGTGCCTCCTTTTTGGCATGATCCCTCATTTAAATATTGCATCTCATGCCCAGGAGAGGTGGTTGGGCAAGCATTAGAAGAATTGGTCCTCAAAATTAAGGGCCGGATTTCAAAAGGGTTACGCGCATAAGGTACGGGCGTAACCCTTTTAAAATGCCCCTGCACGCACCGAGCCTATTTTGCATAGGCTCAGCGGCGCGCGCAAGCCCCGGGACGCGCGTAAGTCCCGGAGCTTCGCAAGGAGGGCTTGCAGGGTTGGCGGCGCAAATTTCGGGGCATTCCGGGGGGCGTGTTGGGGGCATGGCGCCGGCCCAGGGGCATATTTGAGGCCTCCAGATCAGCCCCCGGGTTGGGTGATGGCACGCCAGCAGCCCGCTGGTACGCGTAGAGTTACACCTGCCTCTGGCAGGCGTAACTTTCCCAACAAAGGTAGGGGGAAGGTTTAGATAGGGCCGGGGGGGGGGGGGGTGGGTTAGGTAGAAGAAGGGAGGGGAAGGTGCAGGGGGGTGGAAGGAAAGTTCCCTCCGAGGCTGCTCCAATTTCAGAATGGCCTTGGAGTGAACGGGCAGCACGCGCAGGGCTCAGTGCTCGCAAGTTGCACAAATGTGCACCCCCTTGCGCGTGCCGACCCCTGATTTTATAAGATACGCGCGGCTACGCGTGTATCTTATAAAATCCAGCGTACTTTTGTTCACACCTGGTGGGCGAACAAAAGTTCGCGCGCACATAGATTTATAAAATCTACCCCTAATTGCCCATTTTCTATGCACACATATTACATTGGCCCCAAAAAGATTTCACAAAAAAGCAACAGGATTTATTCATCCCACAAAAGAGCTTCATTAACTTTTCCAAGTCTTAATTTAAGAATTGGGAAGATGCTTTTAGTTTGTATATTACTTTTAGTGCAAATTTCCACACAAAAAAAGATTTCCTTATCAAACTTCGTATTGTTTTGTGAGCTGAGTTATGACATTTTTCCATAATTTCTTAATGTTTAGTCATTTTAAGAAATCTCTGGGTTAAGTAATCCCAGTTTGTTTACCAGTCTTCTATAAGGAACAATGTTGGTTTCACTAGAGTTTAATAATCCACATTTACTGCTCCTTCTTCATTCACTATTTTTATCACCTGAAAGACCTCAATTACATTTGTTTGACAAAATCTCTATTTGTGAATTCATGATGCCAAATTAATGAGTTTTTAGCAACTTTCTCAATCTTAACAAGCAAAGTTCTGTACGTAGTTCGCTAGGAAGAGCATTCTGCCAACTGGGAACCACCACACAAACAAATGTTGTCTAGACTGTTTAAAGGAAGGAACATCCGATAAGCTTTGTGAAGCAGATCTCAATTGGTACCATGCCTAGTAGTTTATCAGCACAGTATAGCTTCCTCTTAGGTGGTTTTTCAACTGTTTTTGAGTAATGCACTTTACAGGGCCTGCAGGAATCTCCGCTCCTAACTGAAGCTAAGCTGCATCCGCTAGATTCCAATCCACATCTGGGAAAATGAATTTGTCTGCAAGCAGTACCTTTCCTTGGTGCACTCTGTTTATGAAATCTTACAGCATTTGTCTTCCGCTGTCCCTCTTTTTGGGTCTAACCAATCCCATTTTGTCCATTTATTTATTATTCCATTCAGAACATAATACTTGGAGAACTAATTATCTCTTTATTACAGACAGCCCTATTAAAACTACAAGTAACAGTCTTCTACCCTAATCATTCTGCATGATTTAAAACCATCATGTGTACCCAGTCTCTGTCTCCTGCTACTCTGAAATTCTTCACTCTTAAAAATGAGCTTACACTTTATTTGCTCTGTAGTAGTATATTTCCCTGTCAGTTAGGCTATTAGGTAAGTCCCTAAATTGCCCATTGTTACTATAGTCTGTATCCATGAAATTATTTTCCTCAAATTGTAGAGCTGAATGCACATATGCATATTGTTATTCAGATGATTAATGATTCTTTGACCTCTTTTTTTTACCTTAAAGCTTAAAGATTGTAACATTTAAAACAAAGCAGAAAAAATATTGTTAAATAGATAAATGAAAGATATAGCCAGCTGAGTCACTGACAAAAGGGACATTGATTTCATAAGTAGTCACCCTTCAAGAGTCTTTGTTGATGCTTTCAGGAATATTTCCAGGTGGACTAGCAATCATACCCTATTGGAAATTTTCTGCTTCATTTCCCAAGGGCTGTATTTTAATATCATTTCAAAAGCTTTAATTCAATGACAGAATTCTTCAAACTATGGATAATGAATGATATCTCTTCATCACTGAAATGGAAAACATTCAAAATGGATAAAGTCAGAACAAAATCCATTACACTCCTTGAATGTGCAGTAATGTTTTGGTTTGGTTTGCATAGATACAGTATGCCCAAAAGAAGGTTATGATAGCACTATATAATCTAAGGATACAGCTGGAAAAATTCACACAATTTAGACCATTTTATAGGCAGGAAAGAAAAGTCTTGATGAAAATAAACTATTGAATAAATTATGGTGATGGCATAGTTTAGAATTTTATGTTACAAATATAAAGTAAAATTTAATAAAATGGATAACAAATATGATACATAGGTAACCATGCCTGTTGTGTCTAATGCTTATTTTTTGTTGGAAAATAATGTTACTGATGCATTTGTTTTGTGAGATTTATTAACAGGTCAATGTGTGAGTCCATTTGTATTTATCTGCCTTCATCTACTACATTACTATGTACATTTTTGTGATATCTCCTCACCTTCAGAGGCTTCCTCCCAAGCATAAGATGATTGCTTCCTCCCAAGCATAAGAAATTGCCATACTGGGTCAGACCAAGTGTTACAGTACCAGGCCATGCCCCAGTCCCTCCACTCACCTCAGGGCGGCCTGGCCCGCTGTTGCTCTGTCCCGGCCGGCAGGCTCGTCGAGGCCTCTCCCATGGCGCTCCCTCCTCGAGGGAGATGCCGCTGATCCATTGCAGCTGGCCCTACCCCCTAGGCATGCGAGCGCGCAGGGGCTGCAGATTTAAAGGGGCCAGCGCGGGAAGACACAGGGCAGCCTCCCAGATGACGTCAGATGCTGCAGGGGTATATAAACCCTGCAGCCAAGCCTTACCTTGCCTTGCAACAAGGTTCACTCTCCTTGAGAGCTACTAGTTGCTATCTTCGTCTTCTGGCTTTCGACCTCGGCTTCTGACCACGGCTTGGGAGCGAAGAGGAGTCCACTTCCAATAAATGAGCAAATGAGCAAATACACCCCAAGGTTCTGAAGGAACTAAAACATGAAATTTCAGATCTATTAGTAACAATTTGTAAACTATCATTAAAATCATCCATTGTACCTGAAGACTCGAGGGTGGCTAATGTAACTCCAATATTTAAAAAGGGCTCCAGGGGCGATCCAGGAAACTAAATATCAAAATCAAAGAACATACAGAAAGACAAGGTTTAATGGAAGAAAGTCAACATGGCTTTACCCAAGGCAAGACTTGCCTCTCAAATCTGCTTCACTTTTTTGAAGGAGTTAATAAACATGTAGTTAAAGGTGAACCGGTAGATGTAGTGTATTTGGATTTTCAGAAAGCGTTTGACAAAGTTCCTCATGAGAGGCTTCTAGGAAAAGTAAAAAGTCATGGGATAGGTAGTGATGTTTTTTTGTGGATTACAAACTGGCTAAGAGACAGGAAACAGAGAGTAGGATTCAATGGACAATTTTCTCAGTGGAAGGGAGTGGACAGAGGAGTGCCTCAAGGATCTGTATTGGGACCCGTACTTTTCAATATATATTTATAAATGATCTGGAAAGAAATATGACAAGTGAGGTAATCAAATTTGCAGATACAAGATTGTTCAGAGTAGTTAAATCACAAGCAGATTGTGATAAATTACAGGAAGACCTTGTGAGACTGGAAAATTGGGCATCAAAATGGCAGATGGAATTTAATGAGGATAAGTGCAAGGTGATGCATATAGGGAAAAATAACCCATGCTATAGTTACACAATGTTAGGTTCCGTTTTAGGAGCTTCCACCCAAGAAAGAGATCTATTCGTCATAGTGGATAACACATTAAAATCATCGGTTCAGTGTGCTGGAGCATTCAAAAAAGCAAACAGAATGTTGGGAATTATTAGAAAGGGAATGGTGAATAAAATGGAAAATGTCATAATGCCTCTGTATCGCTCTATGGTGAGACCACACCTTGAATATTGTGTACAATTCTGGTCGCCACATCTCAAAAAAGATATAGTTGTGATGGAGAAGGTACAGAGAAGGGCGACCAAAATGATAAAGGGAATGGAACAGCTCCCCTATGAGGAAGGACTACAAGAGATTAGGACTTTTCAGCTTGGAGAAGAGACGGCTGAGGGGAGATATGATAGAGGTGTTTAAAATCATGAGAGGTCTAGAATGAGTAAATGTGAATCGGTTGTTTACTCTTTCAGATAATAGAAAGACTAGGGGGCACTCCATGAAGTTAGCATGTGGCACATTTAAAACTAATCAGAGAAAGTTCTTTTTTCACTCAATGCACAAAAATAAGCTCTGGAATTTGTTGCCAGAAGATGTGGTTAGTGCAGTTGGTGTAGCTGTGTTTAAAAAAGGGTTGGATAAGTTCTTGGAGGAGAAGTCCATTACCTGCTATTAATTAAGTTGACTTAGAAAATAGCCACTGCTATTACTAGGAACAGTAACATGGAATAGACTTAGTTTTTGAGTACTTGCCAGGTTCTTATGGCCTGGATTGGCTACTGTTGGAAACAAGATGCTGGGCTTGGTGGACCCTTGGTCTGACCCAGTATGGCATGCTCTTATGTTCTTATTTAAAATGAAAAAACAAAACAACCCAAACGTCTCTCAGTAGACAATATTTTACATCTTACACCGCTACAGGTTTTGATTATAGAGATGTGAATCATGTGCCAGATCGTCTTAATGATCAGATTCGGCTGGGGGGGGGGGGGGGAATCTGATCTTTAAGATATGTGAATTTGAATCGTTTCCAATTCCAATTCACATCGCTAATTTATTTTTAGGGAGGCCTGCACCGCTAAAAAAAACCCCACCGACCCTTTAAATCGACCCCCCTTAGCCTCCCCTACCCTCCCGACCCCCCCAAAACCTTTTAACATTACCTGGTGGTCCAAGGGGGCCTCGCTGGACGATTTCCCGTTCCCAGGCATCAGCTGCGCTAAAAAAAAATGGCTCCGATGCCCCTTTACCCTTACCATGTGACAGGGTATCCGTGCCATTGGCCGGCCCTTGTCACATGGTAGGAGCACTGGATGGCCAAGGGGCATCAGTGCCATTTTTTTTTAGCGCAGCTGATGCCTGGGAATGGGAAATCATCCCCCAAGGCCCCCCTGGACCACCAGGTAATGTTAAAAGGTTTTGGGGGGGTCAGGAGTGTGGGGGAGGCTAAGGGGGGTCGATTTAAAGGGTCAGGTGGGTTTCTTTTTTAATCGGGCCATCGACGCCATTTTAATTAGTGGCAGACAAAATGGCGCCGATGGCCCGAGAGTGGGAGATCGTGCCGGGACCCCCCCCCATTGGACCACCAGGTAATTTAACATTTTGGGGGGGGTTCGGGAGGGTGGAGGAGGGTAAGGAATTGGTTTTAAAGGGTCGAGGTGGGTTTAGGGGTTGTTTTGGTGTGCCGGTTTTCCCGCCCTCCCCCAAATAATTCCCGTGCCCTATTTAACAATTTAGGATGATTTATGACGATAAATCGGGGGCATTTGTATTGTATCATGCACTCTGACGATTTAGGACGATTTTAAAATTATCTAACGATAATTTTAATCATTCAAAAACGATTCACATCCCTATTTGATTATATATATACTAACTGTTTTATAATCAAGAACTGTAGCGGTGGAAGATATAAAATATTGTCTACTGAGAGACTTTTGGGTTGCTTTATGATTAATTAAACCTCAGAATACACTGGTGTGTAGGCTTTGGTTTTGTTGATTTATCTTATGTAAAATGAGACAGTGATCTCTGTCCTGTCCCAAATAGAAATATATCAAAAGAAAAAGCACCATCGTTACTTTGGGCTCATTTACAAATCTGTGATATTTTCCCACGAAGAGGGAAATATTGCAGGTTTTACTATGTGCAGTACCAAGTGCCACAGCTTAGTAAACCCTGCAGTATTTTCTCTGGTAGTAAAATACCATGGGTAAAATAACTACAGATTAGTAGCCCAACTAATTCTGCAAAATGGCAGCTTCATAGCCTGCAGCTGCCATCTTGTTAAATGGCCCAAGTGGCCTTTTGTATGGTGGATTCATGGGCAACTTTAGTTTCCAATTCTGCCAAGTCAACACTTTTTCTAAGTTCTAAATTCACTGGAAAATAACTTTCTTTACATAAATTTAAAAAATAAACTTTACATGTGCTGTATCTAAATCTAAGTATTGATCATTAATGTCTTTTTTACAGCTCACAGTTGTAAGCAACCAGAAACACCGGCACATGCAAATGTTGTTGGAATGGACCTACCTTTGATTGGTTACACATTGATCTATACCTGTCAACCTGGATTCTTCTTGGCAGGAGGCACAGAACATAGAGTTTGCAGATCCGATAACACCTGGGGAGGAAAAGTTCCAATATGTGAAGGTAAAAAGAAATATCAATACTTTCTGTCATTTGACCAAGAAACTTTCCGGTATTTGTCTTGATTTCATTTCTCTTCATATTTGAATGTTTTATACTAAGACTGCACAGCGACATCTTAATTTAATTATTTTCCAGTACATTTTTAAGTGGTTGGTAATCAGTTAAACCAGTTTAAGATAGCTGGATTTGGAGTTTAAGTGTGATTTTCAACTGTTCAATTTAGTGCGTGAGAAAGTTCAGTGAGAATAATAGCTGTACACTACTCTTTAGTTTGAAAGAAATTAGATGTCATACAACCTCTGGATGCTACTTGTATGGCATATTAAATTTGCTTACAATCTCCGACACTCATAACATGAAAGTATCTTATTTTTTTTTTATGTTTTTCTTTACTGAAAGTTGAATTTATCCATTTTATATTGGTCTGATGTTCATTCTCCATAATTTATTTAATTTTATTGTCATATTTAAATACTTCTTATATACAGTTCTGATATGGTAGGGAACTACTGCTGCTTTGGTACACACTAGAAGGAGAATGGAAAGTGGGTTGCACAATCATTCTGTGGTAACTAATCCCACTAGGGAGGTAATTAGTTGATTTAGTGAAAAAAAAAATTACACTGGATTAAAAGGTCTTTTTCATTATAGATTGTCATGCACTATAAGGCTGTTTAGCATGCAGAAAAATGTGCATGCTGTTCACAAAAGGCCTAATGTGCATATCAAACTAGTCTCAGAAAACATTAACAGGTAATAATCTTCCATAACAGTGCATTATACTCACTTTTGTACCATATTCAAACTAGAATTCATAGTGGAGAGCCACCAAAATTTTCATGATTAGAGGAGGGGGTAGAGGCTGTCCCCCCACTCCTTGAAAAAAAGGCTAACTCTTCCGCTCTTTGCCCCTTCCCTCCAGGCACCAGTCTCTCTCTCTCCCATATATACACACACACACTCACTCTATGTCTTTCTGTCCTAGAACTAGATTCACTCTCTCTCTCTCTCTCTCTCCCAGAGACACACATATTCACATTAGGGGTGTGAATCGTGTGATCGATCGTCTTAACGATCGATTTTGGCTGGGGGGGAGGGAAATCTGATCGTCGTGTTTTTTTTTTTTTGTTTTTTTTTTTTTTAAAATCGTTAAAAATTGTAAATCGGTGGAGGGCGGGAAAACCGGCACACCAAAAATACCCTAAAACCCACCCCAAACCTTTAAAACAAATCCCCCACCCTCCCGAACCCCCCCAAAATGTTTTAAATTACCTGGGGTCCAGTGGGGGGGGGGGGTCCCGGCGCGATCTCCAGCTCTCTCTGGCCACGGCTACATTAAGAGAAATGGTGCCGGTGGCCCTTTGCCCTTATCATGTGACAGGGCAAAGGTAGCGCCGGCGCCATTTTGGTTCCTGGCTCCTGACGTCACGCGTGCAGGAGATCACCCCCGGACCCCCGCTGGACCCCCAGGGGCTTTTGGCAAGCTTGGGGGGGCCTCCTGACCCCCACAAAACTTGCCAAAAGTCCAGCGGGGGTCCGGGAGCGACCTCCTGCACGCGGGCCATATTGCCAATCTTCAAAATGGCGCCGGCGCTACCTTTGCCCTCACTATGTCATACGGGGTGGGTTTTAGGGTTGTTTTGGTGTGCTGGTTTTCCCACGCCCTATTTAACGATACAATACAAATGCCCCTGATGATAAATTGGGGGCATTTGTATTGTATCGTGCACTCTAATGATTTTGGACGATTTTAAAATTATCTGACGATAATTTTAATCGTTCAAAAACGATTCACATCCCTAATTCACATTCTCTCTCGCCCAGAGAAATATACATGCACGCTCTCTCTTAAACACAAACATATATGTTCTTCTGTTCTGCTAATGCTCATGTGATTGCTCTGTGAATGGTCCTCTAGCTCAGAACTCCTGCATCATTATATAAAGTTCTTCATTGCTGTCAGCCCTTCCACAGCCTGTAGCAGTCCCCTCCATATCCCATTCCCACCATTTCTCAGCACTCCCATTCTCCAGACAACTCACTGCTTTCTCAGCCAGCTGCCCTCTCGGCACTCAGCCAAACCATCTCAGATAGAAGCCCTCATAACATCATGAGTAAATGGAATTACAATTACAATATAACCTCCCATACCAAACTAGCAGTAATGCTAGAACTGAAAACTGTAAGAACCCTACTTATGAAACGGCAACACTACAAATATTATACCAGGTTCTAAAATAGCAATACACCTCCTATTATGAAAAGCCAGTCTGCTATAGATCCCTACAAAGAAACTACATGCTACAAGAATGCTTAATTTGTCTCACATGCAGAAAACACAGACAGAGCCTCACAAAACATAGAATACTGAGGCCATAAATATAAATAGAAACACTCAGACAAAAGTAGAACTTGGAAACCACATTCATACAAAGCATAAATATTTCAAAATAGCTGACAAATAGAACATCCAGTAATTAAAAACTCATATAACATTTTTTAAAAATTCAGAAATAGCAATACATTTTTAAAAAATAGACATATCACATAACACCCAATAATTATTTATTTATTTATTTATTTATTTAGGGATTTTATATACCGATTTTCTTGATACAGATCAAATCAACTCGGTTTACATAGAACGATAGTACATTAACAGTAACTAGTCAAACCTCAAAAGAGGAGACAGATTGTGAGCAGAAGGTAAAAAGTTACATTATAACAAGGGAGAGTAACTAGGAATTGGAAATGAAGAGACAGATAATCAAAGTAGAGAGATATAACAGAGAGAAGGGGCTTGAAGCCAACCTCAGGAGAATAACTCTAGCATTATAACATGATTATATGACATTCTGCTAGTTATTGAAGTACAGCTGATTGAAAAATATCTTAGTAGGATATAGTCTAGGAGACAGGAAAGGCTCTACCGAAAAGCCAAGTCTTTTGGATACAAAAAGTCACCCTCTCTGTATACCTGGCAACTTTTGAATTGTTTTCATCCTGAGATTTATTTATTTATTTATTTATTTATTTATTTAAAATTTTTATATACCGACATTCATCCAGGATATCACATCGGTTTACAGTGTAACACAAACAAACGCCAGGCATGGCGCTTTACATTGAACAAATAAAACAAGTTAACAAATGAATAAATGAGGGTGTGAGTAACAAGGGGAAATTTGCATTAAATAATCAACGAGGTTTGTAAATATATACATATGTACAAAAGGAAGACACTAAGAGATAAGCAGTATAGGGGTGCTAGGAGGAGAGGGGGGGTGGCGAGCAGAGGGAAGGGAACGAGGTGATGGGGGGAGGAAAAGGTATGAGGTGAGGGGGGGAGAAAAAGTGTATGAGGTGAGGGGGGGAGAAAAAGGTAGGAGAAGGGCAAAGTGAGGGGATAGAGGGCGGCAGAGGAGAGGAAGGGTGGGCAGTGGAGAGGAAGGGAGAAGTTAGGTGTATGCCTTGGTGAAGAGCATAGATTGTCATATGGGGTTGGGCTTGGGTGTTGCACACACTTTCTCTTTTCTCTCACACTAACACACATATATTCATTCTCTCACATCCTCATTCACATCCCGTCTCACTCAGACATACAAACACTCACTGACTTGCTCAATCCTTGCTCATTGACTCACATGCTCTCAGCAGTCTTCAATGATTTATTTTTGTTTAAATCACACACAAATTGTTGTGTTTCGCGGCCGTGGTGTGCCACGACCGCGGCCCCCTACCTTGTCCGTGGCGTTCCTTCGCCGCAGGAGCCCCGAGGGAGGGCTCTGATCCGGGCCATCACTCCCGCGTGGCCTCTGGTGCTGCTCGCTGCAGGGGGAACCGTCCTGCTCCCCCTTTGTGGCGTCCAGCGGCGTCTCTCCTCCGTGGGGGAAAATCCAAGATGGCCCCCACCATCCTTAGGCGGGAGGCCGCACCTCCTCCACTGATTTAAAGGGACCTGATCCCTTTAACAAGCTTCACCTGTTCCTCAGCAGCCTAAGCAGGGGAAGTATAAAGGGAGACTTCCTCTGCTCATCCAATGACTTGGCAATGTCCTCCAGCGCTGTCTAGTCTGCTAGCTTCGGTGAGTCCCTCGAGCTTTGGATCCTGTTCCTGTTTCATCTTGGTGTTCCCGGTTCCTGACTTTGGATTGGCTTACGGTGATTCTCTGGTGCTCGACTTCGGATTGGCAAGCGGTGTTTCTCCGGTGTGTGACCTCGGACTGGCAAGTGGTGATCCTTCGGTGTGTGACCTCGGACTGGTGAGCGACGACCCTCTGGCACTCGACCCAGGACTCCTCCTGGACTACCATCTCCAAGGGCCCGCCTAAGTCCCAGCGGCCCGGGTCCCTACGGGCTCCTCACAGGGAAACCGCGGGCTTCCAGGGCGAAGCTCCAGTCAGCCCTTGAACCGACACCTGACCTCTCAAAGGTCCACCTA
Source organism: Rhinatrema bivittatum (assembly GCF_901001135.1). NCBI lineage: Eukaryota > Metazoa > Chordata > Amphibia > Gymnophiona > Rhinatrematidae > Rhinatrema > Rhinatrema bivittatum. Next base: position 741,580,387 of record NC_042616.1, on the reverse strand, counting down.
AGTCCCAGCAGTCTGGATCCCTACGGGCTCCTCCTGGGGGGACCACAGACTTCCAGGGGTGAAGACACAGCTCCTCTTCTCGTCTCTTCATCCGCCTCCGCAGTCGCCTCTGTTCCCAGTGCCAAGGGTCAGCTGGTCCCATCTTCTGCTCTGCCTCACCACCCGACAAGAGAACCTACGGATCCTCTGAAAGGTATACCATACTCCCGTCAGCCAAGGGTTCACAAGCCTGAGCATAACACAAATGCCTCACCTTCTGGATTCCAGCAAAGCAATATGAAAGCAATATGGAAACTTAAAGTCTGCTGGTCATATTATCACAAGCCATTATATAAAATTATTAATAGACTTGGAATTTTTTATGTAAGACCAATGTATACCAAGCCCTTAACCCCACAGAATAAGGGCAAATCAATGTAGGTCCACATTAATCTGCTTTAAAACAATGTTTAGTGCATATATAATAATCAGTGAGTCAAAAAAGAAAATCAAATAGAAAAAGGGTATTCTTAGCTTTTGAAAACTCTGTATACCAAACACCCCAACAAGGATCACTGTTTCAAGCAATGTCTCTGCAATACTCACTGATGGTCGACAGGACCGACCATCAGTGAGTGTTGCGGAGAAAGTATCAATCCCCTGATGCAGACATTGCTCAAAACAAGAATCCTTGTTGGGGTGTTTAGAATACAGAGTTTTTAAAAACTAAGTATAGCCTTTTTCTATTTGACTTTCTTTTTGGACTCACTGATTATATTTTCAAAGTATATCTAATGTTTTTGTGCTAAAAAGAAGTTTAAAAAAAAGATTAATGAGGACCTTCATTGATTTGCCCTTATTCTGAGGGGTTAAGGGCTTGGTATATGTTGATCCTACATAAAAAAAATTCCAAGTCTATTAATAATTTTAAATAATGGCTTGTGATAATATGGCCAGCAGACTTTGTTTCCATTTTATTTATTTTTTTTTACCAGATGACCATTTTTTTTAATGAACTGATTTCTTCCAGTCATTGCCTTTGGTTGCATACTAGGTACTTTCAATATTTCTTTTATAATGCCTTTTTCTTTGTTTTTCTCTATAATAGCCCTTGAATTTTAAAAACAAGTGGGAGGGTCTGGCCTTAGAATGGTGTCTGATAATATCAAGACACAATCCACTAAGGAGTGCAAGAAGACTGTAGGGCCAATAATTTCATCTTCAACAATGTTTATTTTTAAACGTTCAAAGGAGCCACTCCTATTTTAAAGTCATGCACAAATAAATGACTGCATGACTTTAAAATAGGAGTGGCTCCTTTGAACGTTTAAAAATAAACATTGTTGAAGATGAAATTATTGGACCTACAGTCTTCTTGCACTCCTTAGTGGATTGTGTTTACGAATTGTGGAGTGCAGTATTACTCCTTCTTTATATTTTGATAATATCAAGAACCATCATTATGTATTCCTCTGGTCTCACAGCATTGTTTTTCACAGATAGTTGTTTCTCTGGGGACACACAGAATGGCTGTCCTCACATATGGGTGAAGTCATTTGACACAGCATTTGAAGGAACTTTGATCTAAAAGTTTCTAGAATTTTCAGCATGCTCTACTAAGCATCGCAGCTGTAGCCTCCTCTCTGGCAGTCTTTATTTATGATTGGAGCTTTGCTCTTCCTCAGTCCTCATAGCTACTGCTGTGACGGTTCTGTAGATGCTATACAGCCTAGCAGAGGTGTTCCCTTTTCCCTTAATAAATAATGCTGCACCTATAACTTGCTTGTATTGTCCTCTCCTTCAATTTGTTTGGAAATGTGTGCCTCTGTCAGTGCCCCGTGGGACTGGAGATATGCAGTAGAAATGTGCAGTCGTTTGCAATGAAATAGGCAATAAAGATTTTGTGAAGGAAAAAAAATGAAAGGAAAACCCAGAAATTTTGTGTGGTTTTTCTATTGTTTTTTTTTTTTTTTTTCGGAAGTGCACATCTAGGAAAAAAAAACCTAAACCTGCCTCAACCCTTCAAATTTAATTAAATATAATCCCACCCAAGACTCCCCATTATCCCTGGTGATTCAGCAGGGGGCCCAGGAATAATCTCCTGCTCTCAGGCCATCAGCTACCAGTAATCAAAATGGTGCCAGTGGCCCATTGTCCTTACCATGTGGCAGGGGCTACCAGTGCCATTGGCCAGCCCCTGTCACATGGTAGGAGAAATGGACAGCTGGTGCTAATTCTTTTCACTATCTTAATATTTTATTTCATTTATTTATATGTTGGGTTTTAATACATTGTTTATTCTGAGTTCAAACTTCAGCAGTATAGTTTCATATTATCACAGTGTCCAGTATAAACTTCAGATATTATGGCCCCCTGACATAGCCATGTTTCACCTTACAGCTTTATCAGAAAGGACTAAAGCTGTCAGATAACATAAGATATAAAAGTCAGGATAATTGTATAAAGTATCAGGACAAACATTGCATAAATAAATTTGACAATTCAAATCAAGTTAATCAGAAGAATATTGTCTAGCACTAGGGATGTGAATCGGGTCTGGAATCATAGCCGGAATCAGAATCGTACACGAATTGTGGGAAATTTTCGTTCCCGTGATTCGTAGCTTTCTGTTTCGTAGCACTTTAATCGGCTGCATTTTTTTTTTTTGAAAACTTTCTTTATTGAAATTTACAACAGTTTACCACCTGACCAATACACATCCAACACACATATCAGATATCATACCATACCCGCCCTTCCCCCCCCCCTCGCCCTCCCGTCCTTACCCCCCCCCCCCCCCTTATCCCATACCCACCACATCTTATACCAAGACACCAAATACTTGGGATACCCAGTTGGATTCGGTTGGAACACCCTCTATACCCATGTACTAGGAATGTGCCACAGGCTTGCCTTTCTCCACGTAGTACGGTCTGGATGCCCACATGACCACCCACGAAAGAGCCGGCCTGCCCAGTCCTCTAGGCTCTATCTGGTCACTGGTTGGGCCGAGGAAGTATTACTCCCTGCCCTGGAATGTCGATATTTATATCCTATGGTGGTCAGAATTATCTCTCTTTTCGCTTCCGACATGGTCCACCATAGTCTGTGCCATACAGCCGAACACGTCGCCTTCTTAGCTGGTGAGGTAGACTGAGCTGCCCACATTTCGTGTTGTAGTAGAGCTAGCAGCCGTGCATGCCATTGCCCCCACGTAGGACTTTCCGAGGAAATCCACTGACAGAGAATAGTCTGAGCTGCAATTATTAGGGCTTTTTCCAGGAATGCCCAATCCTCACCAGATAAGTCCTGCAATGTCTGTGCAGTTGGCAGCCGAAATAAACATACCTTAATGTCTCTGGGGATAAAGACTTGAAGCATCTGTTCTAGACTTTTCATCACCGCCCCCCAAAAACACTCAATAATAGGGCATTCCCACATTCCATGCACAAAAGTTCCCGGTGCCCCTCCACATTTAATACATACAGGGGAGTCACATAATTTTGCTGCATACCTTTGCGCCTGCGACACATATATACAGTGCAATATTTTAAACCCTATTTCTTGAAGAAGTACATTTTCTGACACTTTAACACTTTTCGTTAAGATTTCCCCTATCTCATCAAGAGCCAAATACACATTTGCCACGCGTACCCATTTATTTTGGATCTCCAGTTTGCCCTTCAGGACGGGAATTTCCCGTAAGGCTTGGGACAACGAAGAACATGAGTGCCCCCTCCGCTTTTGCGGCCCAAAAAAGACTCTTAGAAGTTCCCACTTCGTGGGCAACTGGTAAGTTCCAAAAACTGCATGTACATAGTGTCTAACTTGCAGATAAGCGAAAAAATCTTGTGTCGGAATCTCATAGACGCCCTGCATCTCCTGAAAAGACCACATGATCCCAGTGCCCGGGGAAAACAGCTGAAAGAGGTTCTGAACCCCCTTAGAACACCACCTCTTAAACACCCTGCCCGTCACACCACTTACAAACATGGGATTACCCCACAACGTGAGATATGGTGTAAGAATGCCACCCAAGTGTAACTTTTGAAGGCATAGGCATCTCCACGCTTTCCTCCCTACCTCTATAATCATGTGGCGTTTATAGTATACCGGCACTTGGGACCCTGGGAGTTGAATCAGAGTTTCTGGACTAAATGGATGCAACCAGCTCAATATAAACTGTCTAGGAATGTATTTCCCAGTATTCTCCAACCAATCCTGAATATGGCGTAGCATGCACGCCAAATTATAGTTTCGCCAATTAGGACAAGCCATCCCCCCCTGTTCTATAGTCAGCTGCAGTGTCGGCAGGGGCAGTCTAGCTTTACGACCCCCCCCCCCCCCCCCATAGATAAGCTCGGATCTCTTGGTTCACCCTATCAATCTCTTTCTTTGTTAACCACAAGGGAAGTTGTTGTAACACATACAACCATCGCAGGAGCTCCAACATTTTGAGCAACGCAATTTTCCCCTTCAGGGAGAGTGGCAATTTACCCCACAATTTCAATTTTTGACTCATGTTCCGAATGAGCGGGGAGACATTCACTTCATGTATTTGTGCAGGCTCCCTGGTAAGTAAAATTCCCAGATATCGCATGGTTTTATCCGCCCATCGCAAACGGAATTCCCCCTTCCAATTGGTTCTGATATGGCTGCCCAACTCCATAGCCTCCGACTTTTCCACATTTATTTTTAACCCAGCAAATGACCCGAACAAAAGCTGATGCTTCAGTACCCTCTCTAGAGATCTTTGTGGCTCCGTCAGGAAAACAAGAACATCGTCCGCAAAGGCGGACACTTTAAAGTTCTGCGTCCCCCAAGTGAAGCCAGTTATCAAAGGATCCGCTTCTAGTTTCCGTAGCAAGGGGTCTATGGACAAGATATAGAGCAACGGAGACAGCGGACACCCTTGCCTTGTCCCCCGGTATAGCCGAAAGTCAGCCGAAATATGGCCATTCGCTCGAATTGCTGACTTAGGGGCATGATAAAGCATTTGAATAGCTTGGACTATCTCTCCCTCAAATCCATATCGTGCTAAGACCGAAAACAGATAGCCCCAAGATACCCTATCAAACACCTTCTCCGAATCGAAGCCTACTATGACGGCCTCCGTATCCTTTTTATGACATTCCTCCATTGCTATGAGCAATTTTGTAAGGTTAGTGCTAATGACCCTACCCTTTACAAACCCCACCTGATTTTGTGTTATAATGTCCGGGAAGACCCCGCTCATACGGTCTGCCATATTTTTTGCAAACAATTTGGCCTCAAAGTTCAAAAGGGAGATAGGTCTATACGCCGCAGGTTTAGACAAATCTTTCCCCGGTTTTTCCAGGACCGTGATATAAGCTCGGGTGGTATCCTCAGGAAATTTGCCCCTCCTTTGTGCCTCTCTATAAAACGCCAATAAGTCCTCTCCCGCTCTTCCCTGCAGACATTTATAATATTCTGCAGTCGTCCGGCCCCGGGGCTTTGTTCGCTTTACTCGCCCTAATGGCTCCCCTCAGTTCTTCCAAGTGAATAGGGGCATTAAGACTTGCAAGCTGTTGGGCCGTAATCCGAGGAATGCTCAATCCCTGAAAGAACTCCTCCTCTTGGGAACTACCTCCAGACCGATCCTCCGTATACAGCTTCTCATAAAAGAGGCGGAATTCTTCACATATCTCCTCCCCGGTAGTCAAGGGGGTCTCATCTGCCCTTCTAAGTTTGTCAATCATGGTGCTTCCTCTAGCTAGTCTAACCATATTGGCCAAGACTCTACCGGATTTATTCCCACATCTGAAAAAATTATGTGCCCCACGTTGCAACTCCCTCTTAGCCCTTTCATGTAATAAAGTGTTTAAGGACCTCAAAATGTCATTGTAATGATTTAGGGTCTGAGTAGAGTGCTGATGCGTCAATCTCCGTTTAGCTTGGCGGAGTTGCCTTTCTAGATTCAATATACTTTGCACCATGGCTTTGGACTTAGCTATCGTGTATGACACTATTTCCCCCCTCATGACCGCCTTGCCAGTTTCCCAAAACAGCCAAGGGTCTACTTTATGGGCCTCATTATTTTTCGCATAGTCCTCCCATTTGTGTATTAAGAATTCCTGGAACTGGCTATCCCCAGACAAATGGCTTGGAAACCTCCACATATTTACCGAACTCCCCCGCGCCCTATCCCCCACATCCACCCAAATGAGTGCGTGATCCGATATTTCTATAGAGCCTATCTGAGCACAACCAATTTTGGATAGCAGTCCGGTCGAAACCAGTATATAATCGATTCTAGATAGCGTAGAGTGGGCTTTGGAAACGTGCGTGTAATCTCTTTCAGTTGGGTTCAAGGTGCGCCATACATCCAGAAGCTTTAATTCATCACATACATAGGTCACTCCCTTTCCCTTCATATTTTGCTGTGATGTAGACCTATGGGATCTGTCTACCTCCAAATCTCTTACACAATTAAAATCCCCCAATACCACTATCAACCCCATCTGGTTTCCCACTATTTTAGCAACCACAGATTGAAAAAAGGCATGGGAGTATGCGTTCGGGGCATATAAATTACAAATTGTTACCGCTTCCCCATTCACCTTGCCTAATAGAATAAGATACCGTCCCTGCTCATCAGACAATTGTTGGATCAGTTCAAACTTTATGGCCTTATGGATTAGGATAGCTATCCCCGCCCTCCGGCCCACCGCTGGCGAAGCATAGCATTGACCCACCCAGCTCTTCTTCAATTTCAAACTTTCATTCATAGACAAATGTGTCTCCTGAAGTGCCGCTATTCCTACCCTTTTCCTCTGAAGGGCACTCAAGATTTTTTGTCTCTTAATCGGTGTACTGATGCCTCCCACGTTCCACGAAATATATCTAGTCTGACCTATCCTGTCGTAAGTGCCGTCTCATATCCCCAAGACCAAACCATTTCCATCCTGGTGGGCAGTCTCCCAGCTTGAACCGCCCCCCAGCACCATATCATACCGCTATCATGACAGTATCTACCTCCAGATGTGTGGTGAGTATGTCCCTTCCATCCCTCCTCCCCCCCGTCCCCCCCCGTACTCCCCTCCCTCCCCCCCTCCCATCCCCCCCCAAAACAGATATACAAAAAGAACTGCCCACATGTGAGTGGACTAGAGGACCATTATAATGCGTCCAGGTGTGGCCCCACACGGACCCTATTCTTTTTTTCCCCCCAAACATAGCCATACAATCTCAGACCCCCCTTACCCCGGTGAAAGACCTCTGGCAAAACATATACACAGTTAACCGCTGTAACATCTGTAACATGAGCCCCCCAATGTTCCCTTTTTTCTGTTATTTGTTTGGAAAAATAAAACCTTCGGATAGCAGTCCTGCAGAGAAAGATCTTCCCACTCGGGCAAGGTGTCGCTTTCCTTTTCATGTGCTCTAACACCCACATCGCGCGCTGCTTTGAGCCGTCCAGGTCGTGCATCCGTGCTTGCAGCATTACCTTCCATACCAGGCAATCATTGTCCTGACTCATGAGGCGTGCTCCCTTTGTTAGTATTGCACGCCCTGCAGTACTCCATCTGCCATCTCACTTCCACGCAGGGTCTCAAAACGATTGGGTAGTAGGTGAGCTCCAATCCGGCAAGTAAACAAAACGAAACAACTGTGAACATGGGATCTGTAAACACACCTTTCAAGCCGTATGCACCCCAACTCTGGGCATCAGCTTTCCCCGCCTCTACCTTCGTACATTATTACATAGTCCAGGCTCGCGGGTACTCTTTTCACATCCGGCTAGGGATTGGCCAATAAGCCCCCGGATTTCAAACATTATTTCCTTATTTCTCCCCGCCTGTACTCTGTAGCCACTTCTTCGCCTTGTCCGGCGTATCAAATGTGTGAACTTTTCCATCTCGCCAGACTTTTAACAGCGTGGGAAACTGAAGCACGAATCTCACATTACGATTGAAGAAATCACTGCACACGGGCCCAAACAGCTTTCTCTTTGCCGCCACTGCCGCAGAGAAGTCCTGAAATAGAATAATTTTATGTTCTCGATACTGAAGGTCCCTCTTCTTTCGGAAAGCTGTTAATATAGCTGATCTCTGTGCCCAGTTCATGAATCGTGCGATCACTAGGCGAGGTCTGGTGTCTGAGTCTTGTCTAGGCCCCAATCTATGAGCTCTCTCAATAGTAAGCTTTCCAGCCATGCTATCCAAATTCAAAGCGCCTGGTAACCAAGTTTCAAGAAAAGTTTGTAACTCACTTTCCACAAGCTCTTCTGGCAGCCCCAGAAATTTGAGGTTGTTTCTCCTTGCCCTGTTTTCAAGGTCTTCTAGTTTCGTGTCAGTGGCTCCCACCGCTTGCTCCAGGGCAGACACTCGAGCCGTGATTGCCTGCTGGTCCTCCTCCACAGCCGCGATCCGGCCCTCTGCGATCTCTATCCGTCTCCCAATATCTCCTAATGTTTCCTTCAGCGTCGCAAAGTTCTCTGTTATGCCTGCAAAGTTTGGTTCTAGCGCTGCTACCACCGTCGCCGTCATTTTAGTGATTGCTGCTTCGTCAAGGCCTGCTGCCTCCAGCTCCTTCGTTCCGTCGGCCATTTTGAGCTCGCCTCCTCCGCCCTCCGTTTTATCTTTGCCTTTTCGCGGCGGCTTTGCTGACATACCCGCTCGCCTCCTAGCAGTTTTATGTGAGCGCTGAGAATCTCCTTTACCCTCCGGACACCTTAAATGTTTGGATAGCTTACGGTGACACTGCCGATTTTCAGCTTTTTGCGGGGCCACACCCGGAGCTCTGGAAAGTGCGGCTTACCAGGCTAGCGCATCACGTGACCTCCTCCTAATCGGCTGCGTTTTAATCAGCTGTGCCCGAGCCCCGGCCCTTAAAATTGAATTCTTTAGAATCACCCATTCTCCCGACCCCCGCAAAACTTTCTTTAAGTACCTGGTGGTCCAACAGCCCTCCCGACCCCCCAAAACTTTCTTAAAATACCTGGTGGTCCAGCAGGGTTCCTGGGAGCGATCTCCCGGTCTCGTGCCATCGTCTGCCAGTAAACAATATGGCATCAATGGCCCTTTGCCCTTACCATGTGACAGGGGCTACCGGTGCCATTGGCCGGCCCCTGTCACATGATATGGAGCAATGGATGGCCCGTGCCATGTTTAAAGATGGCGCTGGCTGTCCATTGCTCTTACCATGTGGCAGGGGCCGACCAATAGCACCGGTAGCCCCTGTGACATTGTAAGGGCAAAGGCTACTGGCGCCATTTTGAATACTGGCAGCCAACGGCCCGAGTGCGGGAGATCACTCTGGACCCCCGCTGGACCACCAGGGACTTTTGGCAAGTCTTGGGGGGGGGGGGTCAGCAGGTGAGGGATTCTAAAGAATTATATTTAAAGGGTCGGGGTGAGTTTGGGGGGTTTGGGGGAGGTTGGATGTATTCTCTTTCTCCCCTACCCCCAAAACAATAAAAGAAAACCCACCATTCGTGGGGTTTCCTATCTGTTTCGGGGGGGGGGGGGGGGGCTCTGAAATCTGACGAATTTTGAAATATAGTACACAATATTTCAAATCGTCAGAAAAACGATTCACATCCCTATCTAGCACCTTCTTACAAATAGATAAACAATAAACCTGTACCTGAAGAAACTTTCAGCCAGCATACCCCACAGTGATATATGTAAGACAGCATTTGACAGAGACAGTTTAAAGCACTCAGAAATTGTGCAAAAGAATTATGTAATCATAAAGGACCAATCAAAGACAGGATGTCAAGTTTACTTAAAAACAGACCAGTCTATCTCCTGGGTATGACCAGAAGGGTGCAAGGTCTGTAACTTAAAAATCCAATATTGTTCCATTTGCAATAATACTAGAACCCTATTATCATGTCATGGATGCAGGGGAAATCAATCAATGGCACAGAAATGGAGATGTGTAATCAAATAGCTAGAATCAAGCCAGTACTTTGTAAGAGGTGCATTTTCAACCTGTCTGCAAATACTACTACAGTTTTCATAGATTCGGGTTTTCAGAGGACGCATTGTTTTCCCTATATATAACAAATTGCAGGGACATGATGATATACATCACCCAGGAAGAATTACAATCAGATGTAAAATGTAAACTATAAGACACATTCAGAGAGGGATGTATGAATATAGAGAGTGTCATGGAGAGATCACAAGCAAAGCAACCTCCACAGGGTTGGTGACCTGTTGGTGGAAGGGAATGGGTCGTACGAGAATTAAAATCAGAGGACACTAAATTATCTCTAACATTATGATCCCGAAATAAAGCAAAACTAGGGAGATCTTCAAAACATTGCAGCAAGACCAGTATGGACCAATGAGAATGGATAAATGTGGAAATCAAACCAACCTGGGATGAGAAAGGGAGAATATATGCAAGACTTGGCAACTTGTCTTTAGATCACTGGAGAAAGTGTAGGTCTCTATTCACATAAAGGGCACATTTATTGGCCCTTCATATGACCCTGCGTGAATAGCTGTGTTCACGAAATTGTTCAGATATGAGTGCAGCCTTAGCAATAAAATTATGTCAGGTGGATAGGTGCTACATGCATGCCAAAGGTGAAAAAAATTGGTCTTTTGGAATACTCTCACAAAGAGAACATGGATGGTAACTGTTATAAGCAAGAAGAATATTTTTATCTATACATTTTTTTTATAAATTGATGTAATCAACTTTCTTGGACAGTAATGACTAGCACATCTAAAAAAAGAAATCTGAATGGTCTTATATGTATGTATGAATTTAAGATTAGAATCTTGAGTGATAAGCCAGTCAACAAACATAAATAATTTGATTTCTGTACTTTTCCAAATAAGGAAAATGTCATCTATAAATCTATTCCAAATCACAATCAAAGGCCTGAAAAGAGAAGAATAAATAATAGATGCAAAGCCTGCTACATACAGGCATGCAATGTCAGTGGCCATAATGGCCACAATTACAATGCCTTTGATTTGTAAAAAGAAACGATCATCAAACTTGAAATAATGTTTCATTAGGGCAAGATGGGTCAGTGAAGCAAGAAAATCAGTGGGAACCTGTATAGACTGAGGTAGTTGCTCTAATGATTTGCAGACCATAGAAAGGGCTTGTCCTGGGGAATGTTCGAATATAGGGATTCAGTGTCTAAAGTGACTAAGAGTATGCATTCAAATGGCAATTGCAAAGACTCAATCAAGGAGATAAAATGGCTGGAGTCTCATACATAGGATCTAATTTGAGATACCAACAGTTTCAAAAAAATGGTCAACACATTTGGAAAGAGGTTCTAGGACAGAACCAATGCTAGAAACAATAGACCATCCAGAGGGGTAAGATAGATACTTATTTACTTTAGGCAAAACATAGAAGACAGGAATTGTGTGGCACTTTTCAATTAAGAAACTAGTCTCCCAGGAGGTGATTGAACCTGCATTCAGGCCAAATTGAACTAAAAGTTTAATCTCAGATTGTAAAGATGCATTTGGGTCTCCAGACAACTCAATATAGAAACTGCCAGAACACTGCCGAAGTACCTCAGCCACATAATCAATTTTGTTTTGAATAACAACAACCTCAGCCTATATGGGTTTCCACTGATTTTCTTGTTTCACTGACCCATCTTGCCCTAAGTTTGATGAGCGTTAATTTTTACAAATCAAAGGCACTGTAATGGGGGTTACTATAGCCCCTGACATCACATGCATATATGTAACATACTTTGAATCTATTTTTATTCTTCTCTTTTCTTTCCACTGATTGTGACTTGGAATAGATGTATAGATAACACCTTCCTTATTTGGAAGTGCACAAAGATCCAATTATTTTTATGTGTATTGACAGGCTTAACTCTCAAGATTCAAATCTTAAGTTCACCCATATAGCACCTCTCAGATTTCTTTTTGAAATGTGCTAGTCATTACTGTCCAGAACAAGTTGATTACATCAATTTATAAAAGTACAGATAAAAATACTCTTCTTGCTTATAACAGTTACCATCCATGCTCTCTTCGTGAGAGTATTCCATAAGGCCAATGTTTTCACCTTTGGAGTGTATATAGCTCTCAACATAATTTTATTGTTCAGGCTGCACTCATGTCTAAACAATTTCTTGAAAGTGGCTATCCATGCAGGGTCATACATGTGCACTTTATGTGAATAGAGACCTACTCTTTCTCCAACAATCTAAAGACAAATCACCTGGTCTTACATGTTTTCTCCCTTTCTCATTTCAGGTGGTCTGATTTGCAAATTTATCCATTCTCATTGGTCCATACTGGCCCTGTTGCAATGTTTTGAAGATCTCCCTAGTTTTGCCTTTTTTGGGGGGCATAATCTTAGAGATACTTTAGCATCTTCTGATTTTAATTCCAGTACGACCCCTTCACTACCACCAACTGGTCACCAAAACATTGGAGTTTGCCTTGTCTGTGATCTCTCCATGACACTTTCTATATTCATTATTCCCTCTCTGAATATATCTTATAGTTTATATTTTACTTCTAATTGCAATCCTTCCTGCAATTTTTGTCCGTACAATTTCTTATTTGTAGGGAAAACAGGATGTCCTCTGAAAACCCGAATCTATAAGCCCTGTAATAGTTTTTGAAGAAAGGTTCAGAATGAACCTCTTACAAAGCACTGACATGATTCTAGCCATCTGATTACAGATCTCCATTTCAGTGCCATTGATTGGAATCCCCTGCATCCTTGAAGAGGTAATAGAGATTGGGTTTTATTGCAAAAGGTACAAAGTTGGATTTTTAAGTTACAGACCTTACATCCTTCTAGTCTTAACCGGAAAAAAAGTCATGTCTGTTTCTGTGTAAACTTGACATCTTGTCTTTGATTGGTCCTTTATGATCACATGATTCTTTTGCACTGTTTCTGAGTGCTTTAGACTGGTTCTATCAAACACTGTCTTGCATATATTACTGTGGGGTAGGCTGGATGAAATTTTCTTCAGGTACGTGTTTATTGTTTTTCAATTTGTAACAAGGTGCTAGACAATATTCTTCAGATTAACTCGATTTGAATTGTCAAATTTATTTATGCAATGTTTGTCCTGAAACTTTATACTATTTCCCTGACCTTTATATTTTATGTTATCTGACAGCTTTAGTCACGCCTGAAGAAGCCATAAGTCAAAACATGGCTATGTCAGAGGACCATAATTTTGGAAGTTTATACTGGACACAGTGATAATATGAAACTATACTGCTGAAGTTTGAACTTCGCATAAACAGCGTATTAAGATATTGAAAAGCATATGAATTTATGGTTATTGATTTGGAATACTGAACTTTTCCTCACATTTCTCCCTTGATGTTACTACCAAAACATAGCCATTATATTCAAAGCCCAAAGTAATTTTGACTGGTTTCTCTTCAAGGTTTTCTAACAATTCCAAAAACATAGTCTTGGAATTAACTGGAGGTTGCACATTTTTTATTCATGACCAAATCTTCAAGACACTACCAATTTCACATTCAGAATCAACTCCATTCTCAGTCTGGAGCTTGAATTGAAGTGTTAAGGAAGACCCCTATAACCCCTTAATTACTTTACCAGCTATCACAATCTTCTTGACTTGAGCTGCAGGATAGCCATTTATCCACAGTCCATCATAGACAACTCCAGAGGAGTGAATTATAGTACCCTGTTCACTGAACACATAACCACTCCACTGTCCCTTGTAAACAGATCCATCTGAGTAATGCAATATGTCATGCTCCTGCTACTGGTTCATGATCCAGTCTCCACTTTACTGATCCCTATCCTTAAAGACCATTTTCCCTTCTTCATGTTTCTTATTTTTGTAAAAGTTACCATGAGTATGCTGAATCTCCTTGTTCATCAGTAACCATGTCCTTCTCTCATTCGGATAATTCACCCTCATATCTGCCACAATCTTTGTACTGCATTACACCATAACCATGAAACTTCATACAGTAAAACTATTCAGAATAGGTGTTCCCTGAGGCAGCACAGAATGGTAAGCCATTACCCTATGTTGCGCAGGAGGTGGACGCTTGGGCCGAGATGAGGTTGACACTACCCATAGGGGAGGCCCTACAAGTCCCCACCATCTGCAGGCAGAGTGGGCTGACTGATGGAGGCTGGCTGGAGCTTCGCCAATAACAGCACTCATTCCCCGCAGTTTGAGCTTTTGGGTACTGGGGCTGACTGAAGTTAGGTGGGCCTCCATACATAGTCATCGATGAGAAGATGGAGAGGTCAGCCCAAGGACAGCAATAGCAGAACTGAAGAGTCTGTACTGGATGAGGTGGAGTCCTGGAGACCTGGGCGCCAATAGGAACAAGAGTCAGACAGGGGGCACCTGAGCAAGAGCAGGCCGAAGCCTGAAAGGCCAAGTCCAGGACTAAGACTGTAGAGGCATCATAGAACAGGCTGAAGTCAGGGCAGGTGGCAAACAAGGAGCAGTAGCAAGGCAAAGCTGAAGTCAAGCCCAGGAAAGAAGCAATGGCGTGGTCAGACAAAGCAGAGGTCAGGACTAGGAGATGATCAGGAGCATGGTCAGATGAAGCAGAGGTCTGGACTAGGAGAAGATCAATGGCGTAGTCAGGCAAAGCAGTGGTCAGGTCCAGGTGAAGATCAATAGAGTAGTCAGGCAAAGCAGTGGTTGGGTCCAGGAGAAGATCAATAGCATAGTCAGGCAAAGCAGTGGTCGAGTGCAGGAGAAGATCAGTAGTGTAGCCAGACAAAGCAGTGGTCAGGTCCAGGAGATCAGTCTGTAGGGATAAGCTGGGTAGCACAAAGCATAGAAATGGAAAGACAAAACCAGGAACAGGAACTCAAAGGGACCAGGAACCAGGATCATGAGGGACTCACCAAGAGGCAACAAAGTATACGTCCAGCACGGAGAACTATTGCAAAGGTGACTAACAGGAGCTGAGCCCAGCCTTATATACTGGAGCTTCAATGACATCATCATCCAGGGCCAAGGCCAAGTTTCTGCTTCGGGCCCTTCTTAAGGAACTGAGATGCACGCGCACATGCCTAGGGAGGGGCGTGGTGTGGGACGGTGGCATCTCTACACCTATAGGAGTCCGTCATGGAAACAGGAGCAGCGGGGATGGCCCAAGGATGGAGATGGCAGCCCACAGCCACGAGAGAAGTGGAGCCAGATGCTGGAGTAGGCAGAAGAGGATATGAGGGCCTGGCCATGGGCCTGCTTCAGCCGGCACACATCAACAGTACCCCCCCTTATGCCCCCCCACCCCCCCCACCCCCCACCTTGGAGGTCTTGGTTTGCCTGGATGGGCATGATGAAACTGGAGGAAGAGGTTTTTATCCAGTATGTTATAAGCTGGCTCCCATTAATTCTCTTCTGGGCCATACCCCTCCCAGGAGAGGAGGTATTCCCACTGGCAGCCCCTACGATAAATATCAAGGACTTCATGAACTTTGTAAGTGGTGTTGGACTCCACAACCAGCTGGGATGGTTCAGTAACCTTACGAGAAGGCCAGGAAAGAATTACTGGCTTCAGAAGTGACACATGGAAAGTGTTG
This sequence comes from Rhinatrema bivittatum, assembly GCF_901001135.1. Classification (NCBI taxonomy): domain Eukaryota; kingdom Metazoa; phylum Chordata; class Amphibia; order Gymnophiona; family Rhinatrematidae; genus Rhinatrema; species Rhinatrema bivittatum. The sequence goes on along the minus strand of NC_042616.1, from coordinate 741,564,892 downwards.
TAAATTCCCAAAGTTGGCAGCAGCTGTAGCTGGTAAGTAACAGGTCCAACACAACGAAAGACTGGGAAAGGTCCAATGTATCTAGGTGCGAACCTTTGGGAAGGTATTTTAAGATGAATGTATTGTGGACTTAACCAGACTCTTTGGCCGGGAAGAAACTCAGTAGCAGAGCATCGATGAGTATCCACAGACTTCTTGGCCCAGGTTGCGGCTTGGCATAGGCGAAGGTTCGTCTGATTCCAGAGAGCCTTGAGGGCATCTGCAGTAACTTGCGTGGCAGGAAAGGGTACTGACAGCGGTATGGGTAGAGGTGGCAGGGGCTGTTTACCATAAACAATGGAGAAAGATGACATACCTGTGGCAGCGGTAATATGGGAGTTGTGGGAGAACTCTGCCCAAGGAAGAAGTTCAGACCAGTTGTCTTGTCGATCATTTATATAGGCATGAAGGAAGGCCTTCAAAAAGTGATTCATATGTTCAGCTTGTCCATTGGCTTGTGGATGGTAAGCTGTGGTGAGGTTGATGTTGATGCCAAACTTATGGCAGACAGTGCGTCAGTAATGGGCGACAAACTGTGGACCTCTGTCCGAGACGATGTCCTTGGGTAAGCCATGCAGATGAAATATATGGAGGAAGAACAGGCATGCCAATTCTGGAGCAGAAGGTAAGCCCGACAATGGACCAAATGGGACGTTTTTGAAAACCTGTTGATGGTGACCCATATAACTATGTGACCCTTAGATGGTGGCAAGTCCACAATGAAATCTGTGGAAAGATGCGTCCACGGTTCTTCAGGAGCAGGAAATGGTTGGAGCAAACCCCAAGGTCGATCGACCGGGGGTTTCTGTTGAGCGCAGGTATTGCAAGAATCGATGTATGCTCTAGCATCAGAGACTAGAGATGTGAATTGTGTGATCGATCATCTTAACAATCAATTTTGGCTGGGGGGGAGGGAATCTGATCGTCGCGGTTTTGTTTTTTTTTAAATAGTTTAAATCGTAAATCGGGGGAGGGCGGGAAAACCGGCACACTAAAACAACCCTAAAACCCACCCTGACCCTTTAAAATAAATCCCCCACCCTCCCGAACCCCCCCAAAATGTTTTAAATTACCTGGGGTCCAGTGGGGGGGGGGGGGCCCGGTGTGATCTTCCACTCTCGGGCCACGGCTGCGTTAATAGAAATGCTAGGTAAAACAAAAAGGTATGAGGATAATTTATTTTTGAAAAATATCAGTTAATAAAATTCTAAAATGTTAAATTCCTAAAATTAATTTTCTATAACAAAATGTCACGGTACTGCTAACATGTATTTGTAACATTTTTTTTTGCTTTACCTAGGTCTGTTTTTTTTTTCCAAAATATTTCTGATAGAACCAGTCAACTAAATATATTTTCATACAAGTTATGAACTAATATGTTATTTAGATTTAAAATAATAGAAGTCAAAATAGGGTTGAACTTATCCATGAGATTTGTAAGCAGTAAATTCCATGTTGTGTATTTTTCTGTCTAATACAGAGCAGAAGTAAAAAAACTGGAAAATATAATAATGTTTCTTTCCATTTTACATTCAAATAATGTGATACCCTGGTATAGCCAATCTGTACTAATATTATGATACTTTTATCCCTTTCTCAACAGTTGGATCTAAGATACTGGTGAAAGATTCAAGACCTGCTTTGGGAACTCCGAGTCCTAAACTAAGTGGTTAGTAGCTTGGCATTTTGTTGTTGAATTTTCTTTTTAGTCTTCTTGCTGAAGGGAAGTATGGTAGGGATGTGAATCGTTTTCCATATCGTCTTAACGATAGAAATCGTGTGGCAGGGCAAGAAAATCGTCTTAGGCACGATTTTTTAGTTAAAAAATCGTTAAAAATCATTTTTTCCGATTAGTGCGCACTAACTGGGAGTTAGTGCGCACTAACTGAAAATGATACAATTTGACACTTTTCAGGTCAGTTAAGGTCAGTTTAGGAATGAATATGTATTCCTATTGGCTGCCCTCTTATTTATTCATGTTACCAAGTTTCCTACTGACAGTATATGGGGGATGGGAAATGGAAACAGTTGGTAGCTTGACAAAACAAGTAATGTGATCAGTCAATGTGACTAGAACTTGTGCCCTAACCCTGATACCAGGGGTATTGTGATCTTCCTGCACACAGTGCCCTATCCCTATTAATACCAGGAGTGTTGTGATCTTCCTGCACACAGTGCCCTATCCCTAATACCAGGGGTGTTGTGATCTTCCTGCACACAGTGCCCTATTCCTGATACTGGGGGTGTTGTGATCTTCCTGCACACAGTGCCCTATTCCTGATACCGGGGGTGTTGTGATCTTCTTGCACACATCCCGATATCAGGGATAGGGCACTGCATGCAGGAAGATCACAGCACTCCTGGTATTAATAGGGATAGGGCACTGCATGCAGGAAGATCACAACACTCCTGGTATTAATAGGGATAGGGCACTGCATGCAGGAAGATCACAACACCCCTGGTATCAGGGATAGGGCACTGTGTGCAGGAAGATCACAATACCCCGGAGGAGTGAGGGTCAGGCAGCTCCCCCCTGTCTGTGAAGCCAGCCTCTCACTAGTAATGCAGGGAGGGAGCTGTCTCAGACTTCACCATCCTCCCCCCCCCCCCCTTACCCACACACCATTCACTAGCTGGGACATGGGGGGAAGTCAGGAGTGAGGGACAGGCAGCTCCCCCCTGTCTGTGAAGCCAGCCTCTCACTAGTAATGCAGGGAGGGAGCTGTCTCAGACTTCACCATCCTCCCCCCCCCCTCACCCACACACCATTCACTAGCTGGGACATGGGGGAAGTCAGGAGTGAGGGTCAGGCAGCTCCCCCCTGTCTGTGAAGCCAGCCTCTCACTAGTAATGCAGGGAGGGAGCTGTCTCAGACTTCACCATCCTCCCCCCCCCCCTCACCCACACACCATTCACTAGCTGGGACATGGGGGAAGTCAGGAGTGAGGGTCAGGCAGCTCCCCCCTGTCTGCAAAGCCAGCCTCTCACTAGTAATGCAGGGAGGGAGCTGTCTCAGACTTCACCATCCTCCCCCCCCCCCCCTCACCCACACACCATTCACTAGCTGGGACATGGGGGAAGTCAGGAGTGAGGGTCAGGCAGCTCCCCCCTGTCTGCGAAGCCAGCCTCTCACTAGTAATGCAGGGAGAGAGCTGTCTCAGACTTCACCATCCTCCCCCCCCCCTCACCCACACACCATTCACTAGCTGGGACATGGGGGAAGTCAGGAGTGAGGGTCAGGCAGCTCCCCCCTGTCTGTGAAGCCAGCCTCTCACTAGTAATGCAGGGAGGGAGCTGTCTCAGACTTCACCATCCTCCCCCCCCCCTCACCCACACACCATTCACTAGCTGGGACATGGGGGAAGTCAGGAGGGAGGGTCAGGCAGCTCCCCCCTGTCTGTGAAGCCAGCCTCTCACTAGTAATGCAGGGAGGGAGCTGTCTCAGACTTCACCATCCTCCCCCCCCCCCCTCACCCACACACCATTCACTAGCTGGGACATGGGGGAAGTCAGGAGTGAGGGTCAGGCAGCTCCCCCCTGTCTGTGAAGCCAGCCTCTCACTAGTAATGCAGGGAGGGAGCTGTCTCAGACTGGTATCAGGGTTAGGGCACTGTGTGCAGGAAGATCACAACACTCCTGGTATTAATAGGGATAGGGCACTGCAAGAGATGACTGTAGTAGATTGAATAAAGATCTGATGTTTCTGCTCTCCTCACACCAAACAAAAACAACACACAAGCAGAGAAGCCCTTCTTACAAAGCTGAGCTAGTGAGTTAAGTAGGAGGAAAAGTAAACATACTGGTGCCAGTGTGGCTACTTAAAAAATACACTTACCAACAATCAATTACATATATTTGAACTGTGTACAGTTCCAGCCAGGACCACCTTTCTAAAATGCACAGTGATTGGCAAATTCAACATGCACTAGCATTTCAGGTGCCTGCTAACAAAAATAATAAACAAACAAGTTCTAGTCACGTGAGTGCTGATCATTACATTACTTTTTTTGTCAAGCTTCCAACTGTTTCCATTTCACATCCCCCCAACCATATTGGTAACATCAATAGATAAGAGCACAGCCAGCCAATAGGAATACATACATACATATTCATTCCTAAGTGACCTTTACTGACCTGGGAAGTGTGAACACTTTGTTTCATTTTCTGTTGGTGTTCGTTAGTTTCCAGTTCCATTTCCCATCCCCCCAACCATCACCTCAGTGGTAACCTTGGTAATATCAATAGATAAGAGGGCAAGCCAGCCAATAGGAACACATATTCATTCCTAACTGACCTTCAGTGACCTGGAAAGTGTTTATTTGTATCATTTTCAGTTAGTGCGCACTAAATCGAGTTAGTGCGCACTAACGGGGAGTTAGTGCGCACTAACTTGAGTTAGTGCGCACTAACACGATTTAACGATTTTTAACGATAAATCGTTAGAATTTCTATTGTATCGTGTTCTATAACGATTAAAGACGATATAAACATTATCGGACGATAATTTTAATCGTTGAAAAACGATTCACATCCCTAAAGTATGGTAGTGAGATCACCAGCAGGCTGATTCTGAATGCATCGCCAGAGAACGGGCACTCCGTGTAGAGCGACCGCTCTCCCAATGCATACCCAGGCACCTCTCCTGGGTGCGCAATCCAATATTTAAATGAGGGGTCATGCTAAAATGAAGTGTTAGGGATGATTATGTACCCCTAGTTCCTCCTTGGCCCAGGAGAGGTGGCTCTGTCAGCAAATTCAGGAAACTGACGCTCAATTTACCAGCATTGGTTTTCCAAACCCGCTGATGGCAATATGTTAGGAAAACGGATGCCAGTAAAATTGAGAGTCTGCTCTCCTAAGTGGACCGGCTGGCACATTTTTTTTTTTTTTTTTTACATTTTTGGTTCCTCCAACCTCCAGAATTTTCTGCTTTTCTGTACACTTTTTTGAGCTGCTCAAAAATTAACACCTGCCCTTGGGTCAGTGTTAATTTATGAGCACAAAATGTGTGGATTAGCTGCACATTTTACTTACAGAATGTTGCACATACTGCTCTTGCCCAACCCGCTCCCGGGTCTGCTCATGTCCGAGAACAACAGCGAACCATTGAGACATTGATTTCTTTTATGTATTTATTTATTTATTTATTTATTTATTTATTTATTTATTTACAGTTTTTACTATACCGACATTTGTTAGATACATCATATCGGTTTACATTAAAACATAAACAATAGCAAAATTGCTTTACAGAAAACCCAGGAATTAAAAACAATAACTTGTGGCTACAGGGGGGAGGAACAGGGGAGGAAGATGGGGTAAACTATATACATATACATGACACATAGATATCCTCAAAATTATTAGAGGCTTGCAGGTTATGGGTTGGCTATACATGTAATGGGAGTTAGGGTAAGAATATATACAAAAATGCCTAGATAATTACATCTTGTACAGGTATTGGCAACTGATGTGGGGGGGTTTAAAGAGCGGGTTATGTGTATGCTTGCAGGAAAATCCAGGTTTTTAGTTTTTGTTTGAATTTTTGTGGGCTTGATTCTTGTCGAAGATCGGGGGGTAGGGTATTCCACAGAGTGAGGCCTGTGATGGAGAGGGATCGCTGTTTGGTAGAGTTATAGTGGGTAAGTTTGGGTGAGAGTGTGTTTAAAGTTGCTGAGTATTGGGGTTGGGTTGGTCTATTGATGTTGCGGAAGACTAAGGAGTTATTAAGCCAATTCATATCTTGGTCATGTAGGGTTTTGTGTATGATGTTGAGGGTTTTGAATTGGATGCGTTGTTGTATGGGTAGCCATTGTGGATGTTTGAGGTTTGGGGTGATGTGCTCATTCCTTCTGGTGCTGGTGAGAATACAAGCAACTGAGTTCTTCAGTGGAGAGAATACGAGTGACTGAGAGAATACGAGCGACTGAGTTCTTCATGAAGAGACTACGGTCTCAGTTAGAAGATACTGTCATGACCAACTTTTGGGGTTGGGCCCAACCTGCGCCCTCACAGGCATCTCTGGCCCTTCCTGCTCCATCCTGCTTCAATGGAGATCTGTGCCTCTATTGAGGTTTCCTCAACCAATGTTTTATGCAGTTTGCATTACAGCCTGAACTGTTTCCAAGTGAAAATACCAAGATCACTTTCAACCTCTCACACCATGAGGGGAAGGCCCTGGCATGGGCTTCCCCACTTTGGGAATGCTCGGATGACATCCTCCGTCACCTCTCTCACTTCATTGCAGTCTTCAAACGAACCTTCCAGGACCCCGGCCGACAGGCAGTTGCGGGTCATCAGCTCCTCCATCTCCGGCAAGGTTCGCATTCACTCACTGAATTCATGGTAGAATTCAGAACCCTCACCCCTGAACTGGGATGGCAAGAGGACTGCCTATGGACAATCTATTTGGATGGCTTATCTCCTGCCCTCAAGGATGAGCTAGCTGCTTGCGAGATTCCCACATCTCTAGATGACATCATCTCCTTGGTTGGCAAAATTGATCATCGCCTACGTCAACGGCATCAGGAGGTAAAAGCTTCTCGGACTTCTGCCATATGCCTAGTTTGTGCTACCAGTACTCGGCTAAAGGCCCTACTGGCACCTCCTACCTCTACAGAGGAGCTAATGCAAATCAACCGGGGGCGCCTGTCCCCTACAGATCGCGTTCGATGGAAGAAGGACGGCCTTTGCCTGTACTGCAGCACTGGTCATCTCTTACAAGTCTGCCCAGTGCATCTGGGAAACTGCAAAGCCTGAGCCGGGTGGGGGTCCCGAGCTTGGGCGCTACTGTTACTTGCCCCCAATTACTCCTTCCTGTGTCTCTCTCCCGAGAGTCACGATCGTTCGCCACCACTGCCCTTGTGGACACCGGGGCGCGTGGCAATTTCATCCTGGATGATATCATCACACTCCACCAATTCCTGCTCCAGCCTCTGGTCATCCCACTTTGGATTGCATCCATCCAGGGATAGCATCTCCCAGGATGCATCACCCTTCGCACCATCACCTTCCACCTCTCTGTGGAACCCTCCATGAAGAAGAGATCTCACAATAAGTCCTGAAGTGTTCCACACACCCAGAAATCCTCAGACTTCCAAGACTCCAGGTGCATGGTCTGCAATTTGACTGGCAATCCCTACAGCTAGTCCAGTGGAGATCCCCAGTGCCAACAGCACTGCCTACAACAAGTGTCTCCAGCAGTTACTGTGTTGAACTCCACAACCCTCCCTGGGTTGCCTGCTCCATATACAGACTTCCAAGATGTATTCTCTAAACAGAATGTGGACATCCTACCTCCACTCTGGGGGTTTAATTGCCCCATCGATCTTCTACCAGGTACCTCGCCTCCCAAAGGCAGGACCTATCCTCTCTCATTACCCGAGACCAAGGCAATGTCTGAGTACATGGGATAGGTGGTGATGTCCTTTCGTGGATTGCAAACTGGCTAAAAGACAGGAAACAGAGAGTAGGATTAAATGGACAATTTTCTCAGTGGAAGGGTGTGGACAGTGGAGTGCCTCAGGGATCTGTATTGGGACCCTTAGTTTTCAATATATTTATAAATGATCTGGAAAGAAATATGATGAGTGAGATAATCAAATTTGCAGACGACACAAAATTGTTCAGAGTAGTTAAATCACAAGCAGATTGTGATAAATTGCAGGAAGAACTTTTGAGACTGGAAAATTGGGCATCCAAATGGCAGATGAAATTTAATGTGGATAAGTGCAAGGTGATGTATATAGGGAAAAATAACCCATGCTATAATTACACAATGTTGTGTTCCATATTAGGTGCTACAACCCAAGAAAGAGATCTAGGTGTCATAGTGGATAACACATTGAAATCTTCGGTTCAGTGTGCTGCGGCAGTCAAAAAAGCAAACAGAATGTTGGGAATTATTAGAAAGGGAATGGTGAATAAAACGGAAAATGTCATAATGCCTCTGTATCGCTCCATGGTGAGACCGCACCTTGAATACTGTGTACAATTCTGGTCGCCACATCTCAAAAAATATATAATTGCGATGGAGAAGGTACAGAGAAGGGTTACCAAAATGATAAGGGGAATGGAACAACGCCCCTATGAGGAAAGACTAAAGAGGTTAGGACTTTTCAGCTTGGAGAAGAGACGACTGAGGGGGGATATGATAGAGGTGTTTAAAATCATGAGAGGTCTAGAACGGGTAGATGTGAATCGGTTATTTACTCTTTCGGATAGTAGAAAGACTAGGGGGCACTCCATGAAGTTAGCATGGGGCACATTTAAAACTAATCAGAGAAAGTTCTTTTTTACTCAACGCACAATTAAACTCTGGAATTTGTTGCCAGAGGACGTGGTTAGTGCAGTTAGTATAGCTGTGTTTAAAAAAGGATTGGATAAGTTCTTGGAGGAGAAGTCCATTACCTGCTATTAAGTTCACTTAGAGAATAGCCACTGCCATTAGCAATGGTAACATGGAATAGACTTAGTTTTTGGGTACTTGCCAGGTTCTTATGGCCTGGATTGGCCACTGTTGGAAACAGGATGCTGGGCTTGATGGACCCTTGGTCTGACCCAGTATGGCATTTTCTTATGTTCTTATGTTCTTACATTAAAGAGAATCTGGACAAGTGAATCATAAGACCTTCCAACTCTCTGGCAGGAGCTGGTTTCTTCTTTGTGAATAAGAAAGATGGCAGTCTCCACCCTTGCATTGACTACCGTGGGCTAAATGTTGTAACCTGCAAGGATCGTTATCCTCTACCACTCATCTGCAAACTCTTTGATCGCCTCCAGGGAGCCCAGATCTTTACAAAGTTAGATCTCCGAGAGGCTTACAACCTCATCAGGATCCAACCCAAGGACATTTGGAAGACTGCATTCAATAGCAGGGATGGCCACTACGAGTACGTAGTGATGCCCTTCGGGCTTTGTAATGCCCCTGCGGTCTTTCAACGCTTGAAGAATGAGATCTTCTGGGACCTACTATACTCGTTTGTTGTTGTATATCTAGACGATATACTGATCTTTTCCAAGGATCTAAAATCCCATCGTTCTCATGTTCAGACAGTCCTTCAACTTATCAGAGACAACCGTCTCTATGCAAAACTAGAGAAGTGTAGCTTCGAACAGACTAGTCTTCCATTTCTGGGATATATTATTTCCAATCGTGGTTTTACCATGGATCCTGAAAAGCTCTAAGGAATCCGAGACTGGCCTCAACCTGTAGGTCTCCATGCCCTACAACGGTTCCTTGGATTCACAAACTATTACAGGAACTTCATCGCCAATTATTCCACGTTAGCTGCTCCACTTATTGCCATGACTAGGAAAGGCAGTAACCACAAGGAATGGAGTCCCAAGGCTCAAGCCACCTTCCATGCCTTGAAAGAGGCCTTCTGCACTGGACCTTGTCTATGTCACCTGGATCCTAGTCGCCCCTTCATCATCGAAGTTAATGCCTCCGCCATTGGGGCAGGGGAAGTTCTGAGCCAGTATTCCTCCAAAGCAGTCCTAGTACCCTGCTCCTTCTATTCGCACAAATTTGTCCCTGTGGAACAAAATTATACGATCAGGGATCGTGAGCTCCTAGCAGTAAAGTTAGCACTCTAAGAATGGCATCCTTGGCTAGAAGAAGCTCAGCACAAATTTACAATCTTCACTGATCACAAAAATCTTGAACACCTGAAGGAAGCTAAATTGTTCAACCCCAGACAAGCCCGCTGGGCGTTGTTCTTTGAACATTTTCATTTTGTTATATATCTGCTAAGGAGTTAGCAATCTACTAGCACTCACCCCGCCAAGGGGGCGGAGCTAGCAATCTGCTATTGGTCAGCTCCCCCAGAGGGGAGGAGCTGTCAATCTGATGTAGATCACCCCACCAGGGAGGTGGAGTTAGCAGTCTGATATGGATCTGCTTCCCCAGAGGGGAGTAGTCAGCAGAGTGATGTACTCTGTAGATGGAGTTAATGATCTGTTGTGGGTTAGCTCCCACAGAGTGGCAGTCTGTATGATACTGCTCTAGTAGTGTAAGGAATAAACACTGAATTGAAAGTGGTGAAACCTTGGGCCGATGGCAGATGACAGCAACCCCAGGAGGATATCCTGAGAGGGACCACCGGCTAGGCTGGAGTATGGAGACAAACACAGATAGTTCTTTATTAGACAGGAAGTAGAACCACCAGAGGTGGCAGTAGTGAGTTGATGTGCCAGGCAGGGCTGAAGTCCCTTAGATACTAGAACTGTGATCTCTGGGTTGCTGAGCTGTAGATAGAGACTATAGATAGTGAGTAGACAGGGTATGCTGGAAAAATAACAAGTAGTAGATGATACACTCACAATTATAGGTATCTTGTAATGGCTTCAGTGCAACAGAGAGTCTTCAGTATATTCAGGAACAGGAGCTGTAGGTGAGTACTGGTTCCTATAGGCAGTCTGGAATAAGAACTCACAGTAGCTGTGTATGAAGTGGCTTCTGTAATAGAAGAGATTCTTTGGAAGGTTTTAAGCACATAGGCCCTCATGGAGCAAGTGCTGGTTCCTATCTGCAATCTGTAATAGTACTTCACAAGATATAGGCATGCAATAGCTTCTGAGATAGCAGAGAGTCTGTGAAGGGTTCTAGGAACATGGGCCCTCGTGGAGAGAGTACCGGTTCCTATCTCCAATCTGCAATGACAACTCACGATCTCCGTACCTGTGATAATGTCTTAGACCGAAGGGAGTCTTCAGAGATTAGGAACATAGGACCTCGTGGAGCGATTACCGATTCCTATCAGTAATAGAACTCACAGTGTTCATGTCTGCGATCACTTCCAGGCATTAAGGAGTCTTCTGAGTATTCAGGGACATAGGCCCTCGAGGAGCGAATACCGGATCCCGTCTTAGCAGTCTGAAATCAAGAAGAGAGAGCGGGGCCCCCGAGGAGCGGGTAACCCTTGGTAAGTTTGTGCAGGCAGAGCAGCAGAGAAAGATTTCCCCCTTGCTAACTCAATTCGAAGTAGCAAACGAAGACCTTTTAAGTTGGAAGTGGATGACGTCACTACGGGGGGGACACCCCCGAGGTTCGCGCTCTTGCCGGTGCATCTCTGGAGCATGCGCATGCCCTTACGTCATCAGGAACATGGCGTATCTGCAGCATCAGGCCAGCCCGGGGATTCCAGGAAGACACGGTGAGGAAAAGCCGTGGCAGCATCTGTCCGTCAGACCCGAAGGAAGTCGCCACAAAGGCAGAGAGGGTGGAGCGAGGGCAAGAACAGGCACGAATGCAACACATTTCGAGCTTCATTACTCTCAGACAGCCAAGAATACGTGAGCAGATGCCGTCTCCTGCACTCTGGAACAAGAGGATACGCCTGACACCCCCAAGCATATCATCGACCCAGCCTGCATGACCCTTGCAGTCACTAATACTGTTTCAACAGGAAAGACAGTGGTCCCACGCCACCTCCATGAACACGTACTTCGATGGGCCCACGATTTGAAGATGGCTGGTCATCCCAGTTGGGCTCAGAACCTTGAAATGCTAAGGAGGTACTATTGGTGGACTAACATGGTCACGGAATCCCGCAACTATGTGGACTCCTGTCCCATATGTGCACAGCAGAAGCCTATAACTGGTCATCCATGGGGACTCCTCCAACCTCTCCCGGCACCAACAGAACCCTGGTCAAGCATCTCCACTGACTTCATCATGGACTTACCTCCATCCAAGGGCCACACAGTCATCTGGGTCATCATTGATCGATTCTCAAAGATGGGCCACTTCGTCCCACTCCAGAAGCTTTCCTCAGCTCTGAACTGGCTAAACTCTTCCTCAAACACATCTTCTGCCTACATGGGCTACCCAAAGAAATCGTCTCGGACAGAGGTCCACAGTTTGTCACCAAATATTGGGCTTCGTTGTGTAAACAATTCGGATTACTCTGAGCTTGACTTCCATCTATCATCCCCAGGCCAAGCAGAAAGAACAAACAGGTCCTTGAAAACCTTCTTACGTTCTTATGTTAATGACCAGCAGGACGGCTGGTCCGACCTGCTACCCTGAGCTGAACTATCCCACAATATGCATGTTGCCATGTATCACCCTTCTCTTTGGTATTTGGCCGCCAACCACATCTGCCTCTGCCAGTCCCACTCTCAGTACCTTCACCTGCGGCCCAGTTGACAGTTCAGACGATAAAACGGCTATGGACATAAGTCAAGGAAAGAATGGACCAGGCCGCCGAGCGAGCTAAGCACTCTACCGACGCTCATCATCGTTCTGCACCCTTGCTCTGACCACGCCAAAAGGTATGGTTAAGCCCAAGACACATTAGGCTACGGCTGCCCTCTCACTGACTGGCATCAAAGTTCATTGGGCTATTCCCAGTCCTCTGCTGTGTCAGAGCGGTAACATACCAACTCCAGTTACCAAGGATATTGGGTATCCACAATACCTTTCATGTACCCTTGCTGAAGCCACTCATACTGTTCGGCCTTCTCGTAGGGCTCCTCCTCCTCTTCACGTCTCCGCTGAACCAGAGGAAACACTTCAAGGAAAAGAGGTCCTGGATGTCTGGAAAAGACATGGCCATTTGGAGTATCTCCTATCATGGGAGGGCTTCGGGCTAGAGGAGAACTCCTGGGATCCAGGAAACTACAGACCAGTTAACCTGACTTCAGTGCCAGGAAAAATACTGGAAAGTGTTCTAAACATCAAAATCACAGAACATATAGAAAGACATGGTTTAATTGAACAAAACGATAGGAAAACCCCACGATATTGATCGTGGGGGTTCTCTTATCGTTTTGAGGAAGGGCGGGAAAAACAGCACACAAAAATAACCCTTAAACCCACCCGACCCTTTAAAATGAATCCCTTAGCTTCCCCCACCCAAAATCTTTTTACAAGTACCTGGTTGTCCAGTAGGGGTCCCTGGAGCGATCTCCCGCTCCCGGACCATCGGCTGCCACTAATCAAAATGGCGCCGATGACCCTTTGCCCTTACCATGTGACAGGGTATCCATGCCATTGGCCGGATCCTGTCACATGGTAGGAGCACTGGATGGCCAGTGCCATCTTGTGCTCCTACCATGTGACAGGGGCTGACCAATGGCACCGGTAGCCCCTGTGACATAGTAAGGGCAAAGGCTATCTGTACCATTTTGATTACTGGCAGCCGATGGCCCGAGTGCAGGAGATCACTCCCGGACCCCTACTGGACCACCAGGAGCTTTTGGCAAGTCTTGGGGGACCCTCCTGACCCCCACAAGACTTGCCAAAAGTCCAGCGGGAGTCCGGGAGCGACCTCCTGCACTCGGAACGTCGGCTGCCAGTATTCAAAAAGACACCGATAGCCTTTGCCCCTTATGTCACAGGGGCTACTGGTGCCATTGGTCAGCTCCTGTCACATGGTAGGGGCACAAGATGGCGCCGGCCATCCAGTGCTCCTACCATGTGACAGGGTCCGGCCAATGGCACGGATACCCTGTCACATGGTAAGGGCAAAGGGCCATCGGCGCTATTTTGATTAGTGGCAGCCGACGGCCCGGGAACGGGAGATCACTCCAGGGTCCCCCACTGGACCACCAGGTACTTGTAAAAAGCTTTTGGGGGGATCGGGAGGGTGGGGGAAGATAAGGGATTCGTTTTAAAGGGTCGGGGTGGGTTTAAGGGTTATTTTTGTGTGCCGTTTTTCTCACCCTCCCCCAAAACGATAAGAGAACCCCCACGATCAATATCGTGGGGTTTTCCTATCGTTTTGGGGGAGCCCCCTAATTCTGACGATTTTGAAAATATCATCCGATATTTTCAATCTTCCGAAGCCCGATTCACATCCTTAGTTATGAATGCTGCATGAGACTGACAAAATTAGTCTGCATTGTAAAAGTATTTATCTTCCTTATGCTAATTTTAAACTTCTCATTCACAATTATTCGATTGTTCTTTGTTGTTGAAATCTCTTAGTCCATTCACACTTTATTGAACATTATCGGGCAAAATAAAGGGGTTATTTTCTAAAACGTTATCGCATGCGTTAGGGCCCTAACGCTCGTGATAAGGCCATATTGCATGAAAAAAGAGAGAGAAAGAGAGAACCAAGCCATAATGCCCTCCTGCTAGATAGGTATTTATATCTCTATGGGAGGCCCACCTAGTAACTCGAGATTAGGTTTAGGTATTAATGTAGGGATTAGGGGTCACTTTGACATTCAGAGTGAGACATACGAACCGAACAATGCTCTCTTGTGAAGATTTGATGACCTTTGGAGTGAGGAAAATCACCCAAAGATGATATTTGTGCAATGTTCTCTCAACCTAGCTTGATGGACTCTCTACCTGGGTAACATCAAGCTAGGTTGAGAGAACATTGCCCAAATCTCGTCTTTGGGTGAGTTTCCTCAGCTTAAACATGGTCCATCCAGTGGTTGCATGTAGGAAATACAACAATTATGGCACTTATCACAAAGTGTGAAAAAGCTATCACAATTTTTGTTAAGATAGTGCTTTGCCTAGGTATTAGTAATAAACTGCCTATTACCATAAAACACACCCCTTTTCCTATCACATGTGATATTTAGTGCATTTTGATAAATTCAGGCCTAATTCACACTAGCCACCTTAGCAAAAACTGCCCATGTGGTGTTTGGTTTATACAAAAATACACTCATCTTTGCATCATCCGGCAAGAAGACCCATTTTGTCAATGAATCTGTTCTGGTACCCTTGTCTATCTTTTTAGATAAGATTCTACCTCTTAGTATCCTTCAAAGATACATCATTCCAAATCATGCACTTCTTAGCAATTGTTAGCTTTCTCTCATCATCTAGTTTAAAAGCTGTTCTATCTCTTTTTTAAAGTTTTGTCCAGAAGCCTGGTTCCATTTTGGTTAAGGTGGAGCCCATCTGTTGTCTCCTTGAGAACATGTCCACTCTACCCATGTCTCTGGCTGCCTGCCCTATACCTTTTATCAATTCTTAACTCTGTTGCTCTCCTATTGATTTCTATGAGACCATTAACTATAATGTCTTATACAAATCATTCAATAAAAACAAATGAAACAAATAGGATTTGTTTATTTCAGGGAACACTTTCAATTAATTTTCAATACCCCAGAAAGAAACTAATAAGCCCCTATACATTTTGTTTTTTTCAAATACATCTGAAACTAATGCACATGCCTATCTACTATATGTATTATTTGTGCTCTTAATTTTAAACATTTATGTGTGGAGATTTCACATGCCTATTTTATTTTAGCACTTAGCTTTTACAAGCACAAGTCCACAAATTTTAAAATGTGAGTATAAAGGGAAATACCAGTTTCACCAGTTCAGCCACCAGTTTACCCAGTCAATCTCTAGGTCATCAACATCCTCCTGATTCTTCAGCTTGAACTCCCCCAATTTCACCTACACCCTTCACCCAGTTAGTATTTGGCTAAAAAACCCTTTTATTTCTATTAGGGATGTGTATTAATTTTAATCAAATTTGCAAAAGGCAACAACTAAGGGGCAATTTGTTTCATTTGTTGAGGCCCTGAAAGGAATTGAAGGGCCCCCCAAATTAAATTAATCTTATTCATTTAATAGGGTTCAAACTTCTGATTGGGCCTATGACTAGACCAAAAGCCAGGGTCTCACCTAAGCAAAAGCCACGGCCTTGCCTAGGCCAAAGCAGGGTCCATCTCCTAGGTCTGAGTGTGATGCTGGTCTAGACCCAGGCCAATTTCCCTGATCCTTCGGGTATCCATAGCTGTAGCCAGGAGGAGTCCTGACACCTAGGGCTTGTCCCAGGCCCAGGCTCGATGCGAGACTGAACCTGAGCTGAGTCATGAATTATGGGCCTCGGCCTAGGCCAGAGCCTGAACCGATGCCTGGGCCCTGGCCCGGACTCAGTCATGATGCCGGGGCTTGGCCAGGAAACCAAATCCCAATGCCTTTGGTCTCAGACTAGGGTCAGGCTCAGGCTTCAAACCCAGGTCTCAGAACTTCATTGGCTGTGTCTTCTCTATTCTTCTGTGTTATTGAACTCATGCCATCCCTGGGGTTGCACTGGAGTTAATTAACTCTGCTGCATCCTCCCCAGCAGAGGGTGCCATTTTGATGTATAGCAGTTCAGTTAGCTGCCGTACATCAAAATGGTGTCATCCACTGGACAGGATGCACTTGCATTAATTAACCCCAGCATGACCCCAGCAGTTGACATCAGTTTAAGAACAGATATGAAGAAAGAAGATGCATCCATCAAACTTGGAGGCCTGGGTTCAGGGTCTGGGCCTGACCCTGGCCAAGGCCCAGGCATTGGGACATAGCCTCTCAGTGTCAGGTCTGGGTATTGGCTCTAGCCTAGGCCCAAGCTCAGGTTCTGGTTCCTGGTCTCTGAGTCAGGCCTTGGCATCAGGCCTGAGTCTGGGTTGAGGCCCTAGTGTTGTGGCCCAACGTCTGGGCCTGTGCCCTGGCCTAGGCTGAGACCCAGTCATTGGGCATGGTTCCTGGATCTGACTTAGGTCAAGGCCCTGACATCAGAACCCAGCCTATGGACTAGGCCTTGGTCTAGGTTGAGGCCCAGGCTTTTGGACCTGGCCTCTGGGCCATGCCATGGCATCAGGCCTTGGCTTTGGCTGAGACCCAGGCATCAGGACCTGGCCTCCGTACTAGGCTCTGCGTCCCAGGCATTGTTACCCAGTCTCTAACCCTTGGCCTTGAATGGAGCATGGGCCAATGTCATGGTGGCTTACCATTGCCTCTGCTTATGCAATCCTGAGGCCTAGGTCTTGCCAGAAGATCCCCACCATTCCTAGTAAGTGGGGGCCAGAAGGATCCTGGCACCAGCATTTTTCCAGATGAGAGAGATGGGTGGTAGAGTCAAGATGTCTTGAGAAACCCTGTTTCCTTATTTTTGTTGGTCTTTTTTAATGGTTGGTTCTTTTTAACAACAAATCGAAATTCATGGGGAAAAAAATGTCCCAGAAAAGAACTGAAAAATTATACTAATTTTTTACCCCTGCACATCTCTAATTCTTTTTTTGTGTGTATATTTTTAAAATAGGTAAGGAAAATACACATGTTCAAGAACTGAAACATTAACTTTCAGTACATTGCATGTTTTGTGCATATGGGGTAGAGATTTGTGTATTTTATAATATGGACATTTATTATAGCAGAACTATATGTTACCACGTATGCAGGTATATGCTGTTGCATTGAGTTGTTTAAAGTTATCCTCTTAATGTCCATAAAATCCAGTCAGTAAAATATTCCATCATCTCCGAAAAAAAAATTCTGATCTTCTGAGACATTTGAAATGTGCTATGTAGCCTTTTGTGAGAAACGTTTGGAGACCCCTATCTTATAACTTACAAGAAGAATATTTGTTTGATATATCTGTTACAATTCCTTCAGGTGGTCAGGTTCAAGATGTAGAGAACAAAGTTTAGGTGGACTAGATTAAAATGTCCAATATTGCATCTTCTGAAAGAAGCCAGAAATTCTTCCCACGCATCAATAATTTTAGGTGATAAAAAATTTGGAACTTTTTAGATAAGTATGGAGCAACTAAGATTAAGTGGATTTTGTTGGGTCTTACCTTCTTGATCACCCCAAGCATTAGAGGCAATTTGCTATGCAAATTGATTGGCAGAATCCATTCATATTTTAAAGTGGTTTATTTGGAATATTGAGTAGTTTAATTCATTTTAAGGTTAACCCCAACCTAATACAGAAAATAGATTATTATGAATTTGCAATGCATTTAAGTTCTTATGCTATGTTAAAGACTATAACATGAATAGTTTTTTTTTTTCTAACTACTCCAAGTAAGAATTTTCCTCTTAAAAAACACTATAAACAGTATCTAAATATTCTAAAAAAAATCACAATATTCAGCTGTTGTTTGCCAACTATGAGCCCAAACTTCCAGGGGTAATAGAGTAGTAGTATGTTGACAGTATTTTTACCATTTCCACCTTAAGGAGTTCTCTTGTTGACTGTGATAATTACCATTTCTGAGTTGCCATGCTGATTTGATAGCATCACATAAGGACAGATCAGCAAATTCTGCATTTGCTTAAATTCTTGAAAGGATCATTGCATAACAGATGTTAATAACATATTCACATAATTCTTTTTAGCAATAGAAAAATGGATTAAATTGTGTACTTAGAATAGTACAGTTCATCTGACACTCATTCAGAACTTCATTGTAAATAGAGGACTGATGATTGTTTTGGTGATGCAAGCTTCTTGCACTAATGTATGAAAGAGGCAATTTTCCATAAGCCAACTGTTGCACTCGGGGGTGGACCCCTGTCCTGTGGCAGTACAGGGACTGTCCATAGGGGGCGGAGCATGGAAGGAGACAGAGGTGGTGTAGAGCTTCACCACTGGAAGCCCGAGGTCCCCGCAGGAGGAGCCCATAGGGACCTGGGCCGCTTGGAATTAGGTGGGCTTCGCAGGGTCTCCTGGGAAAGTATAGGTCCGGCGTGCCCACAGATACTAGTGGATCGCTATAGGATTTGAGGCTGGAAACAGGTTGGAGGAAAGCGAACCAATATAGAGATGGTGAGGACAAAGCTAGGGACAGAGCCAGAATCAAGCAAGGTGAGGCGAGCAAGGTCAAAGTCCAGGAATCAGTCTGAGGCGTGGTCAACGAAGCAAGGGTCAAGATCCAGAGGTCAGGCAAGGTCGAAGAGCAGGCAGAGGTCTTGGGCAAGCGGCAGGCAGGTCTGGAACAAGCTGAGGTCTATGGAAGGCGGCAGGCAGGCAGGCAGGTCAGGAACAAGCTGAGGTCTTTACCAGTAAGTCAGTCCAGGGTAAGACCAGGGAGACGAACAAAAACACTGGAAGAAGCAGGGCAAGGAAGCAGCTACAAGCAGGAACGGAACTGGAATAGAAGGATCCTGGAACGAGACTTGGAACAAGCAGGCAGGAACACAAGCAAGGGCAAGCTCAGGAACAAGCCGACCTGATTGCCAAGGCAAGGAAGTGAGGCCAGGAACTTCCTTTTAACAAGAGTTCAAACAGGGTGCGCCGCAGAACTAGGCCCTGCCCTGGAACCTACATCAGGGTGGCTGGTCCGCGTGCGCGCATAGGGGCATGACTAGCTGCTGAGATGCCGAGGCCCGGTGTGAGGCCTGGCATGCAACCAAAGCCCCAGCGACCACTGCCGCAGGCCGCCGGGGTCTAGCTGGACTTGCAAGGGCCACAAGGGAGATAGGACCGGGACCCGCTATGTGACCCCGAAGGTGAGTGGGGACTACCGCGGGGATGACCGCGGGTGGGGCGCGTAACACCAGCTAGGATCAAACTTTCTAATTTGTAGTTAGATTCTCTGTGAGCATTAGATACAAAGTACCTGTGTTAAAAAAGGATACCTTTGTTTTGTACCTGCTATATTTGTGAGCCTAGAACACACTAGAAAATACCCACATACATCTGAAAATTAAAATATACACTCAAACTTCCCTTTTCCCATCCAAGCATCCCTTCTGGAATGCCTGTTGTTAGTTTTTTTTTAGTGTCTCAAGGGGCTAAATAAAGGTGCATTGTGAAATAATGTGGTTATTGTATCTCAGGGATCCAGATATTTTACTATGTGTTTAGGCACCTAGGTTTCTTTGTAAATTGACCTCCACAACTTCTTGAAATAACTTAATATATGCTATATCTCCTATCAACACTGGGTATATTCTAACATTTCTTTATAAATGAGTATGCTACAGCCAATGGAGATGGAATGCTATTTGAGCAGGATGCCCAAACAAACAGTATATATATATACTGTAAATGCATTCATATATTTTTAATTCCTCTGCAGTTCCTGATGATGTGTTTGCTCAGAACTATATATGGAAAGGCTCGTACAGCTATAAAGGAAAGATGCAGCCTATGACATTGACAGTCACCAGTTTCAATGCATCTACAGGCAGAGTAAATGCAACACTTGTAAACAGTCACATGGAATTACTGCTTTCAGGTATGGTATTCAATCAGTCATAGAATAAGATCTGCTTCAAATTCACCCCAAACTCTGCTTTTTATAACGCAAGATAAAAACTCCAGTTATAATACTGAGGGGAAACGAAATGGCCATCGGTCTTACAGAATAACAAGGAGTGAAAGTATATGCTGAATATATGCTTTACAAAATGTTTGAGGATTCTCACATATTCTGAGCCTTTTCTTTCCAAAGGACCGACTCCTTTACTTCTGCTTTTTGGATTACCATATTTACAAAAGGGGGAGGAGGGGTGAATTTTAAATCACTTAATTTATTTTTTAGTAATGAAGTCTACTTAAATGTGAAGAAATGAAGGTCATCCAACACATTTTAGGTGATACCCTTTTCATTGAGCTACTTTTAACACATTTGTTACTAAATGAACATTCTGCTCATTTATCATCAGTAACTTTTTGCAGCCTTTGATTTATGATTAAAAATGTGACACTCAACCATCTCAGTATTATTAGAAAATTACCATTACATATGAATCTCTGGTTTGCAGAAAGGACATTAATTAATCTGTTCAGCGGGATAAATGCCCAGCATAATATACTTGACAAAAGTTATCTGGCTACGTGTAGATTTTGAATATATCCAGTTACGTCTACAATTATCCTGGGGAATGGTTATGTTTTTAGCTTATGCTTTCAGCATTCCTATTGAGACCTACTCTGCCACGTTAGTGTGCGCTAACCCAAAAATGAATTTTTTTCAAAATTTCAGAAAAATTTCAATCATTTTTTGGTTCTCCCGAACCATTCCGAATTAGGCAATTTCATTGAAATTGCCTAATTTGGGAAAAACTATTGCACATCCCTAGACAGGATTTCAATATCTTGAGATTTATTCCACATTAATTCAGGGGTTTTCCCTGTTTATAACCAACTCCATTCACCTGTCTAGTTTAATCATACTGACAATTATTTGCCACAGATATGCGCTACCTTCCAAATCTAAGATGTATAGTCCCTTGATCTGACTATTGTGAAATGATTGAAATTCCCCCACCTTCACAAAATCCTCAAGCCCCAAAAGCCCAAGGAGCAGAAATCAAGTTCAGGATTTTAACAGGAATGTGCAAGGAAAAAAATGTGTTTTCATTTGTTTTTGGGAGGCATTTTTCCCATGATTTTCAGTTCATCGATTGTTTGATTTGTTTCATTCATGTGAAAAGAATGAATCAAGCAATTAAAAAAAAACAAACTTCAAAATGGCCAAAAAATGAAAATGAGCCCTGCCTCCCACCCTCCAGAAAAATGCCGGGGCCAGGATCACCCCTGGACACCCACTTACCTGATTCGGTGGGGATCCACTGGCTCGGAATTGGCTGAAACCTCAGACTTACATAGGCCTAAGCCTCGATAGATTGCCACAGCCTCGGCATATGCAAGGCAGAAGCTTCAGCCAATTCCTAGGCCCAAAGTCTCAGACTAGCATAGGACAAGGCTTTAGCCTAGACCTAGGCCCAATGCCTGGCCTTGGCCTAGGCCAGTGCTCGGACCCAGGCCCAATACTGTGGCCCAGCTCGAAAGCTGGGTCAGACAACAAGACCTTAGCCTAGGCCAGGGTTCGGGCCCAGGAGGCCAGGACCTGATGCTGGCGCCATGGCATGTACCCTGACCCAAAGCCGTAACCCAGTCTGGAGTCAGGGTCCCACCGCTGGGGTCTCAGCCTAGGCCATGGCCCAGGACCAGGCCTGACACTGTGACCTGATCTGGAGCTCTTCTTCATGCATTCTCTTCTTTCTTCCTTCCGAAGCACAATGATGCCATCCTCTGGGGTTGCACCGGAGTTAAATATGCCAGAGCCCGATGCCAGCACCTCAGCCTAGGCCCAAAGCTGGGGCCTTACCTAAGGCCCTCTGCTTTGGGCCTAGACCTAGCCCCGATGGATTTGTTTAAAATGAAACAAAGAAATAAGGTTCGTTTCATTCGGGGGGGCCTGAATCGATTTCAAAATAGCCTTATTTGTCATGTTTTTCACTTTTGCTTTAAATGAATGCACAACCCTAGAATTAAACTCAAATTTCCTGCATGGTATAAATGGGATGCTAACATTCAATATATACTGCTTATGGTTGCAAAAAACCAAAGCATACCTTTATCTTTTCCACAGGGGTTTATAAAAGCCACGAAGTGCGTCTAATGCTTCATATATATCTAATTAAATTTCCAGCTCACATTTCTGTGAGCAAGATGAAAGAAGAGGAATGGGCAATGGATGGTTTTGTAAGTATAATATTTTTATACATTAAAACTATAATTTTTTTCTATCTTACTTAAATTCAGAAATGCTTTGTAACAAATTAATATAAATCTTTGGAATAGACATTGTAGAGAAGATAAAATCCACTGAAAGTATTAAGTTTTATGAAGAGTTATCTTTCTGGGTCATTCATCAAAAATGTGTTAGGGACCTTACGTGATTTAAATGTAGTCTAACTCTCGTTGTATGCGTGACAAGTAGAGCAACGCAAGCTAGCATGTAAATTTAACATTTAGTATGCATGTTGGAGACAATAATGTAAATTAAGGTGTCCTACTGCATTCTGCAATAGCTTAATACACACTAACGTGGGATTTAATGTCAGATATAACTACACCTCTTTTTTTGCAGTACAAGGGAAAAATGTTTTTATCGTGCGCCTGTGGCCATTATTGCTGCTTGCAGCTATTTTCGTGGCTATTATCACACACGTTAAAAAGAAGAATTCTATCAGACACACCTACCAGGTCCTCCTGGATCAATAAAAACACCTGCACATATCTGGCCTGTCTTCCTAAACTCATAATGTTTGTGACACATTTTCTTGTTGGGGGATACCTGATGCTTCAGGAGGCTGGCCACAGACAATAAGAAGAAGAACCTTAACAACTACAAGAACAGGCAAGGAAAGTTCCAACCCCTCCTAGGGAAGACCCTGCTCCTGAGCCCTAGCCACTGACCCTGAGGGGTAAGGTCAGGGCCCACGGCAGCATCTGCCACGCAAACAGGCATTCAATTACTACCAATCCACCAACAGTGGGGGCAATCCTAATATCAATCACATCAAATAACCCACACTAAGACAATTTTTCTATTTTTATAATTTTTTTAAATGTTTTTATATGTAATTAACTAGATTCATCACACTTATGTATCCTACTGAAATATTTAAAAAAACTTTAAAAAAATGTTTAAAAGGTGTAAAGTGATGCTTCATATAACTTCAGGGGCACTATCCAGTGTACCTTACTTAATTTTTTATTTAATCATCAGCACCACCATCCACCTTATAGTCCTTTAATTATTTTTTCAAAAAAACTTCTTTTTTATTTGTTTTGATTTGTTTTGTTGTTTTTATATGTTCAAAAAACCTGGTGGTGCTGATGATTAAATAAAAAATTAAGCAAGGTACACTGGATAGTGCCCCTGAAGTTATATGAAGCATCACTTTACACCTTTTAAACATTTTTTCAAAGATTTTTTAAATATTTCAGTAGGATACATAAGTGTGATGAATCCAGTTAATTACATATAAAAAAATTTAAAAAAATTATGAAAATAGAAAAATGTTCTTAGTGTGGGTTATTTGATGTGATTGACACAAACAGGCATGACAGAAGAGGTTCAGGGAGTGCCTCATTGCTGAGCATTTCAGAGGATTATGTTGTTAGCAGATAAGAACATAAGAAATTGCCCTATTGGTTCAGACCAAGGGTCCATCAAGCCCAGCATCCTGTTTCCAACAGAGGCCAAACCAGGCCACAAGAATTTGGCACATACCCAAACAACAAGAAATCCCATGCTACTAATGCAATTAATAGCAGTGGCTATTCCCTAAGTCAACTTGATTAATAGCAGGTATTAATTAGGGATGTGAATCGTTTTAGGACGATTAAAATTATCGTCCGATAATTTTAATATCGTCTTAAACCGTTATGGAACACAATACAATAGAGATTCTAACGATTTATCGTTATAAATCGTTAGAATCGTGAGCCGGCACACTAAAACCCCCTAAAACCCACCCCCGACCCTTTAAATTAAATCCCCCACCCTCCCGAACCCCCCCCCCAATGACTTAAATAACCTGCGGGTCCAGCGGCGGTCCGGAATGGCAGCGGTCCGAAACGGGCTCCTGCTCCTGAATCTTGTTTTCTTCAGCCGGCGCCATTTTCCAAAATGGCGCCGAAAAATGGCGGCGGCCATAGACGAACACGATTGGACGGCAGGAGGTCCTTCCGGACCCCCGCTGGACTTTTGGCAAGTCTCGTGGGGGTCAGGAGGCCCCCCACAAGCTGGCCAAAAGTTCCTGGAGGTCCAGCGGGGGTCAGGGAGCGATTTCCCGCCGCAAATCGTTTTCGTACGGAAAATGGCGCCGGCAGGAGATCGACTGCAGGAGGTCGTTCAGCGAGGGTTCCGGCGCCCTTGCCTGGTCTAGTTAAGTTCTAGTCATATGATGCTGCTGTATGTCAAATTCAGGTTGGTGATAGTGTCTAACGACCTGAAGTCGACGAAGCAGTATGACTCGGTGATAGCCAAAGCTGGAAGAATGCTAGGCTGCATAGAGAGAGGAATATCTAGTAAAAAAAAAGGGAAGTGATAATCCCCTTGTACAAGTCCTTGGTGAGGCCTCACCTGGAGTACTGTGTTCAGTTCTGGAGACTGTATCTCAAAAGAGAGATTGACTGGATGGAGACGGTCCAAAGAAAGCGACCAAAATGGTGTGTGGTCTCCATTGAATGACTTATGAGGAGATGTTGAAGAACCTGAATATCTATACCCTGGAGGAGAGGAGGAAGGGTGATATGATATAGACCTTCAGATACTTGAAAGGTTTTAATGATCCATGGTAATCAACAAACCATTTCCATTGGAAAGAATTTAGTAGAGCTAGGGGTCATGATTTGAAACTCCAGGGAGGAAGACTTAAAACCAATGTCAGGAAATATTTCTTCACTGAGAGGGTGGTGGATGCCTGCAATGCCCTTCCAGAGGAAGTGGGAAGACTAAAACTGTAAAGGATTTCAAAGGGACATGGGATAAACACTGTGGATCCCTAAAGGCTAGAGGATGGAAATAAATAAAAAATCTTAACTGGCACAGAGTGGCAGTTACTACCTTGGGAAGCTTGCTGGGCAGACTACATGGACTATTTTGGTCTTTTTCTGCCGTCATTACTATGTTACTATATCCCTAGAAGATATGCAGAGAAGTTTTCTTTTTGCTATCTGTGGCTACCCTTAAAGCACATAGGCTGAGGACTCCTGGGGCAAACAGCTTGTGTAAATGTCAGTTTCCAAGGTGAGCCACTACCTTTCCGATGTTTTATGGTTGGAGGCCCTTGCTGATCCACATGACTACCATGAATTGTGGCCAAGCTGGAAGAGTTGATGTCCTATAGGCTGTATCTCATGTGCTGTTTGTCACTTTTACAGTTAGTGGTGTTCATGGCTGGCGTTAATTTCTGCCGGCGCCAGGGAAATGCACAGAAAAGTAGTACAAACTGCTTTTCTGTGCACCCTCAGACTTAATATCATGGCGATATTAAGTTGGAGGCCCCAAACGTAAAAAAAAAGTAAAAATTAAAAAAAAAAAAATTAAAAATTGGCCTGCGGTCCGTGGGTCGGAAGACGGATGCTCAATTATGCCGGCATCCATTTTCCGAACCCGTGGCCCCCAGCGGGTTTGAGAACCGACGCCGGCAAAATTAAGCATCAGCTGTCAAACCCGCTGACAGCCGCCGCTCCTGTCAAAAAGGAGGCGCTAGGGATGCGCTAGTGTCCCTAGTGCCACCTTTTACCGCAGGCCCTAATTTACATAGGCCACCCTCCTGAATCGCGCGCCCAGGAGAGTGGCCTGTGCACGCACCGGGAGAGCGGACGCTCGCCAGCTCTCCCACGTGTTTTTCTGAATCAGCCTGAAAGTTAGGAGGCCCGCAGTTGATTGGGAGCAGGCAGACCTCCACAGACTGGCTGCCTCCCCTGTACTGGCCTGGTATGTGGATCAATATAATACCAGTTTGCTTAGGCTGATTGGTCCCCTACAGAGTAAAGACATAGTTACTGCATCTCTAGGCAAACATTATTATACCTATTCTACCAGAATGTTTATGGAGATGAACACTAGCTAGCTAGTGTCCATCTCAACATACCCATATACTTAAAACATGGCTTTTCAAACAAGCCTTCCCAGACTCAGATTAAAAACAATTCTATCCGATATTCAATCTCCAAGCAACATCTTCCTTATTATAACCATCCTGGTATCCTACCCCTAAGCATTATAAACATCCAGAATTTTCTTTAGTTATGATTACTTCTTCATTAATTATGATTAATAGGGATGTGAATCGTTTTTTGACGATTTAAAATATCGTCCGATATATTTTAAATCGTCAAAAAATCGTTAGGGCCACGATACAATACCAATTCCCCCGATTTATCGTTAAAAAATTGTAAATCGGGGGAAGGGGGAGGGCAGGAAAACCGGCACACTAAAACCCCCTAAAACCCACCCCCGACCCTTTAAATTAAATCCCCCACCCTCCCGAACCCCCCCCCCAATGCTTTAAATTACCTGGGGATCCGGCGGTGGTCCAGAACGGCGGCGGTCCGGAACGGCCCCCTCAATAGAATCGTGTTGTCTTCAGCCGGCGCCATTTTTCAAAATGGCCGCCGCAAAATGGCGGCGGCCATAGACAAAAACGATTCGACGGAGGAGGTCGTTCTGGACCCCCGCTGGACTTTTGGCAAGTCTTGTGGGGGTCAGGAGGCCCCCCCAAGCTGGCCAAAAGTTTCCTGGGAGTCCAGCGGGGTTCCAGGAGCGATTTCTCGCCGCGAATCGTTTTCGTACGGAAAATGGCGCCGGCAGGAGATCAAGTGCAGGAGGTCGTTCAACGGTGGTCCGGAACCCCCGCTGAACGACCTCCTGCAGTCGATCTCCTGCCGGCGCCATTTTCCGTACAAAAACGATTCGCGGCGAGAAATCGCTCCCGGAACCCCGCTGAACTCCCAGGAAACTTTTGGCCAGCTTGGAGGGGCCTCCTGACCCCCACAAGACTTGCCAAAAGTCCAGCGGGGGTCCGGAACGACCTGCTCCGTCGAATCGTTTTTGTCTATGGCCGCCGCCATTTTGCGGCGGCCATTTTGAAAAATGGCGCCGGCTGAAGACAACACGATTCTATTGAGGGGGCCGTTCCGGACCGCCGCCGTTCTGGACCACCGCCGGATCCCCAGGTAATTTAAAGCATTTGGGGGGGGGGGTTCGGGAGGGTGGGGAATTTAATTTAAAGGGTCGGGGTGGGTTTTAGGGGAGTTTAGTGTGCCGGCTCACGATTTTAACAATTTTTCACGATAGTTTACACACCCAAACGGCAACAATACGATTCCCTCCCCCTCTCAGCCGAAATTGATCGTTAAGATGATCGAGGACACGATTCACATCTCTAATGATTAATTCTTTATTGTTAAAAACTACATATTTGTACTTAACAATTCATTGTAAATCACAAACTTCCATTATTGGAAATTCTACCATTCTACGGGTTTATACTCTATGTTAAAGTTACTATCTTTTCTTCTTCTTGCTCCTAGTTGTATAACTCCTTGTTTATTGTAACTGCATCTATATTATGTATAGTACATATTACTTCGTTCTCTGTTCCGGTTATCACCCCATTGTTTACTGTAAACCGGCTTGATGTGATATTATCACGAATGCCGGTATAGAAAAAATTAAAATAAATAAATAAATATACCCAAAATTTAGCTAAGAATATGCTCTCTAGAAAAAGCAACTTGAGCCAATACTAAAGCTCCATAGTAAGCAGCTTCCTGTTTAGCTCTTGTGTCTTACTGGGAGCATATAACCAGCTTTTGCTTGAATGCCATTGGCCATTTGGTCTGGCCTACCAGAAAAGTGCCTACTTGGAATGGCCAATGTTACTCTAGCATGCAAGTGTTAGGATGCCTGGCCGAGGAGGACAGCAACAGGTCCCTTCACCTGCGCCAGTTGGAGGCCCAGCTCAGCTCTCTCCATCGCCGCACCTTGCTGCCAACTCCACCCAAGGCCTGCTCTCGAGGCGCCCCAAATGCCACCGATTCCAGTACCTCATGGTTGCCCCTCTAGGTGTGCACATGCCGAGTCATGCAACTTAAAGAGCCAGCATCGGGAAAGTTTCCCGCGGCCCAGGCTGATGAAGTCAGGCTAGCTGGGTATTTAAACCCTGCCTTTCTGCTTCCACTTCACCTCAGCAATGGGTCTTGCTTTTCAGAGAGTGTGACTCGTCTGCATTCCTGATCCCACGATTCCTGACTCTACCTTGGCTTGTTCCTGATCCCTGGTGCTAGCGTTCCTGTTCCTTGTCTCCGGTTCCTAAATTGGATTGGTTTCTTGGTTCTGACTCCTTGCCTGGTATTTGACTCTTCTTGATCTCCGCCTGCCCTGATTCCTTGCCTGGTATTTCACTCTGTTTGATTTCCGCCTGCCCTGACTCCTTGTCCAGCCTTCCCTCTCCGCTGATTGCTGCCTGCCCCGGCCTCTGTTCTGTTCCTGGATCTTCTGTCAGCCACCGGTCTCTACCCCTGGATTCATCTGATGCTGCCTTGATCCTCATCTTCTGGTTCCACGCTTGGGAAGACCCATGTCTATGTCCTGCCGGCCCGGTACCCAAGAGCTCAACCTGCGGGGAACAATGGTTGGTATAAGTGAAGGTCCAGTTGGGTATTCTCTCCCAGAACTGCCACCTGACAATGAGGACCTCCAGGGGCAACCCCCTGGAGGTAGTGACAACTTTGTCTCAGCTTAAGGATCCACTTTTCCAAGAGAAAGTTCATGTGGATCCCAAACATTTGAATTAGTCATCTCGTATGAGAAAAAGCACACAATAAAAAGACAAGCAGAAAGTGTTCTTTCAAACCTGTAAAAACTTTATTACAAAAAAAATGTCAACAGATTGAAAGCAAGTCAACATCTTTTGTAATCACATTCTGCAAGGACAAGATATGTAATTGCACATGACATTGTAACAGAAATGAACAGCACACTGAATGTAGCTCTCTAAATGGCAACATTGCATATACAGTATTAGCATCTTATCCTTTTGCACAATCATGATTACAACAAAGAGCAAAGAAAGCAGAAGTGGCACAATGTCATAATGCCTCTGTATCACTCCATGGTGAGACTGCACCTTGAATACTGTGTAAAATTCTGGTCACCGCATCTCAAAAAAGATATAGTTGTGATGGAGAAGGAACAGAGAAGGGTGACCAAAATGATAATGGAAATGGAACAGCTCCCCTATGAGGAAAGACTAAAGAGGTTAGGACTTTTCAGCATGGAGAAGAGACGGCTGAGGGGGGATATGATAGAGGTGTTTAAAATCATGAGAGGTCTAGAATGGGTAGATGTGAATCGGTTATTTACTCTTTCAGATAATAGAAAGACTAGGGGGCACTCCATGAAGTTAGCATGTGGCACATTTAAAACTAATTGGAGAAAGTTCTTTTTCATTCAACACACAATTAAACTCTGGAATTTGTTGCCAGAGGATATGGTTAGTGTCATTAGTGTAACTGTATTTAAAAAGGATTGGATAAGTTCTTGGAGGAGAAGTCCATTATTTATTTATTTATTTATTTATTTGTTTGTTTATTTAACAAATTTTCTATACAGTCGTTTAGTAAAACACCTTCACAACGGTTTACAATTAGGCACGTAAATAATTTTGGTTTGGTTTATAAATTATCTAGAGGGTGCCAATACATTTTTCGGTTACATGTTTCAATAATATGCTCCATATGGAACAAGGACTGGAATTTCCATTTATATGATTAATAGGATAATCATATACGTGTTATACTGTCCTTCTCTTAAATTAATACTTAATTATGTTAAAAATAATAAAGTAAGCAATTACGCTTTTATGTGACTTTCAGCTGTGTGTAGGTGTTCTTACTCATCGACCTCACTGTGAAAGGCTTTTTGAAGAGCCAAGTTTTTAAACTTTTTTTGAAGAGTTTTAAATCTTTCATTAATCTTATTTTGAGTGGCACTGAGTTCCATAATATTGACCCCGCTAAAATAGTGCTCTCTCTCTAACTTGGGTCAGTTTTGCTGTTTTGACTGAGGGTATGGTTAGTAGAGCTTTATTGGCTGATCTGAGATTTCTCTGGGGGACATGCAATCATAGTGCAGTGTTTAGCCAATCTGCATTTTCGTCATTGATTAGTTTATGAATTGTGCATAGCGTTTTAAATTGCACTCTTTGTTCTATTGGCAGCCAGTGTAAATCGGCAAGTGTTTGAGAGATATGATCTCTTCTGCTTTTTCCAGTATGTATTCTGGCAGCCGATTTTTGTAGTATTTGTAGTGGTCTTAGTGTTGCATATGCTAATCCTAGGAAAAGTGTGTTACAATACTCTGTGCTAGTGAATATTAGTGCTTGCAGAACTGTTCGAAAGTGTGCTTGAGTTAATAAGGGTTTTAGGCTCCTAAGAACCATTAATTTGGCGTAGCCTTCTCTAACTTAAGACTGAGTTCCATATTGATTATTACTCCTAGGTTTCGAGTTTTCTCAGTTAGCTCCACTGTTTTGTCATTTTTAAGTTTGATGGGATTCTGAATAATTTCAATGTTTTGTCTTTCAAGATGTATAAATTCTGTTTTTTCAATATTAATTACTAGTTCCATTTGGTTTAGTAGTTGTTTTATTATATCTAGGTACAACATTGCGAAGTTCAGTGTCTTTTCAATTGTTTCTTCTACTGGTAGAATTAGCTGAATGTCGTCAGCATATATGCCACCTACTGCCGCTTTGCCAGTAGGTGGCAAAGCAGCAGCATGTAAATGTTAAATAGAGTTGCCGAAAGTGCTGAACCCTGGGGGACCCCTGTCTTTAGTTCGATTTTGTCTGATATTGTGTTTTTTATCTGTACCTGAAAAGATCTATTGTTAAGGTTGGATGTGAACCATTCAATTGTTTTGTTTTATAATTCTATTTCTTCTAACCTTTTCAGTAGTATGCTATGGTTTACTGTGTCAAATGCTGCTGACAGATCTAATAGTATCATAATATAGTGTTTTCTGCAGTCAAATCCGTGTAGTACATTATCTATTAGAGAGATGAGTCATGTTTCAGTGCTTTAGTGTTTTCTGAAGTCATGTCGCGAGGGGTAGAGTATGTTATTGTTGTCTAGATGTTCAGCTATTTGCTTTTGTACCGCTTTTTCTATTAATTTAGCATAGTTAAGTTTGAAACAGGTCTATAGTTACTTAAGACATTTGGGTCACTGTTTTCTTTTTCAGTATTGGTTTAATTGTTGCACTTTTAAGTGAGTCTGGCATTACTCCTTCGCTAAGTAATAGATTAATTATTTTGGCTATTGTGTAAGAAGTTATATCAGCTAGTTTTTTTATATCCATGATGGGAATGGTGTCAATTTTATTTGGGGCGGGAATCACATTTTTTATCATGGATTCCACTTCAATCTGGGATACCTTGTCAAATGTGGACCATTGTGTCACGTCTCTTTTCTGTATCTTGATTTCCTGCTTTGTTAAGATCGGAATCTTTGCTTTAAGGCTTTTGATTTTGTCTGAGAAATAGTGTGCTATATCGTTGCATTTATTCTCTTGAGGGGTTTGGGGCACTTCTGTTTTATCATTAGTCAGATTTTTAAGTATGTTAAATAGTGTTCTTGGGTTGTTTGCACATTTTTCAATTTTTGAACTAAAGAATAGGTTTTTTTGTGTCAAGAATTACTTTTTTATAATAGGCTAGTTGTTTCCTAAATTTGGTTAAATTTTCTGCTGATTTGTCTTTTTTCCACTTTTTTTCTTTTTTTCTCAGATTTTGGTTGATTTCTTTTATCTTCTCGTTAAACCA
This sequence comes from Rhinatrema bivittatum, assembly GCF_901001135.1. Lineage (NCBI taxonomy): Eukaryota > Metazoa > Chordata > Amphibia > Gymnophiona > Rhinatrematidae > Rhinatrema > Rhinatrema bivittatum. The sequence continues at coordinate 741,533,011 of NC_042616.1, read as the reverse complement.
TGGGTTTTTTTGTTTGTGCTCATGGATTTGCATTGTTCTTGTAGGGTTTATGTCATCTTCCAATTTCCTCGTTCTCGTCAGCCATTCTGTTGTTGCGTCTATACAGTCTTTGTGGCCAAAGTGTATTAGTGTTTCTTCTAGTTTGTTTTTTAGTATTTCAGTGTTAAAAGGTGGATGATATTTAAATTCTAAAGGTTCATTTTTCTGTATTTATTTTGGCTTTATACATTTAATAGTGGACTGAATTAGGAAATGGTCTGACCATGGAATTTGACTATATTTAGTGTTCATGTGTTCAAGGATGAAAGGTCAAGTGCATGCCCTGCTTTGTGTGTAGGTTTATCTGTAATTAAAGTGAATCCTAGTGCTGCCATCATATCGTTTAGTGTCTGGCATGTATTTGATAATGGATACATGTCCATGTGAAGGTTAAAATCTCTAAGCATCATGGTTGGTTTGGAAGTGTTTAGGTTTATTGTTAAATATTCGATTAGCGGGGATATGTTTAGGTCAAGTAGGCTGGGGGGGGGCAATAAATAAGGCATATTTGAGTGTGTTCAGTATCAAATATTGCAATTTCATGGTTTCGAGGGGGTACTGTTGGAATCAGTTTACACTTGAATTTTTTTTCAGTAATTAGAACGAGGCCGCCTCCTTGTTTATTTATCCTGGGATTTGAAAATATTTTATAATTTCTGTGTGTTATTTGATTTTTTAGGATAATGTCAGATTTTTTTAACCAGGATTCGGTGATAGCGATGAAATTTGGTTTGATGTCGTACAGTAGGTCAGTTACTATTGGGAATTTCTATGTTATAGATTGAGCATTTACTAGAATGAAAGTTAAAGTTAATAGTTTATTCAGATTTAATGTGATTGGATTTTTGTCTTTTTTACTTGGATGAGATTACTTAAGTTAGTTTCTCTATTAGCTAATGATTTGTAATTTCATTTGATTTTCTCAAGTATTTGTATTTGTTGCTGTACTTACCTTTGTTGATGCAGATTTCAATGGGTTGTGTGGTCAATCCATCCCCTCCTCTAAACGATTCCATCATGCCTTGATTTTGGTGTGTGTTTTAATGTTCCTTTTCTTTCGGTGTATCTCAGGCGTACGAAGGGACGTACAAAGGGGCATGTCCCTTTGTCACGCTCATTTGGCTAGCAGCGCCTCCGGTCCCAGGCCCTCTTTTTAAATCCCCTTTTGGCATGCTTTCCAACATCGGCACATTGGTAGCATCAGCCAAAGGAGAGGGGCCTCACTGTCTCTTCCGGGTCCGGGGGGCCTCAGGTGCAGCGTCTGAAAAAAAAAAAAGAAAAAAAAGGGAAAAAACAGCGTGATATCATAACAATTTATCCAGTGAGCCTCAGGGTCTTCAACGAGGCAGCAGGCAGTCACCCTGCGCCTCTGGTCCCGGAGGCACAGGGTGCTATTAATAGCAACAGTAACATGGAATAGACTTAGTTTTTGGGTACTTGCCAGGTTCTTATGGCCTGGATTGGCCACTGTTGGAAACAGGATGCTGGGCTTGATGGACCCTTGGTCTGACCCAGCATGGCATGTTCTTATGTTCTTCTTATGTTCTTATGTTCTAATGTTAGATCTGATAGCAGCCCAACTATGTGATGTAAACCAAAAGGCCCCCAGATTCTCCATATTGAAAGAGTGCACTTAAGGGGATAGGCTAAGGGCCAAGGCAGCAGAGTTCAAGTGAAGGCCCCAGACAGTCCATGTTGAAAGAGTGCACTTAAAGAGACAACCTAAGGGCCAAGGCAGGAAAGGTTAAGTAGCAGCAGCAGCAGCATGACCAGGACATGGGTCAGGCCAAGGATCAGGACTGGAAAGCGCGCAATGGAGGCAGAGGTCCAGGACTGTAGAATGCAACATGGAGGCAGGAGCCCCAGTAGAGTACACAGCAACATGGAGGCAACAGCAGGATGAGATGAGATGACACAGCAGCAAGATGAGGTGAGACACCAGCATGGAGGCAGCAACAGGATGAGATGAGATGAGATACTGGCATCAGGAGCAAGAGATGATTCATGATGAGAAGAAACAGCAGCTGGACCATGACTAGAGATGGCATCAATAGGCTGGATTATGGGCAGAGCATTGTGGAGGGCATTAGAAGTAGGCAGCAGGGCAACACTGATAGAGAGAAGACCATCTCCATCCTACTCCATCCTATAGCCAGCACCATATCTCTGTAGTCAGGATGCGCCCAACAGGCTTCTTCCTTCTAGATGGCACAGGAACTTTGTAGTTAGGACAGGCACAGCAAGCTTCTTCCTTCTAGCTAGCAGAGAAACTCTGTAGTCAGGACCGGCCCAGCAGGTTAATTCCATCTATCTGGTGCAGGAACTCTGTAGTCAGCATGGACACAACAGGCTTCTTTCATCTAGCTGCCACAAAAACTCTATCCAGAGTTCCAGCCATGCATATTCGATAAGTCTTGTTCTTAGGAATTACAGAGCAGCAGTTCTGAACCTTCATGGGCTTTTGCCATGCTGAGATTTGACACTTGGGGGTGGCATGTCTTTGGGGGTCCTAGCCCTAGTTCATCTCTTGGGCTGGGAATTGATATATGCCATGATGCTGGAGAAGGCACAGGTGAAGGTTCTGGCACTTTTCGTACAATCTGGGTCAGGATGCTGGTGAGGTTATTTATGGAGGTAGCCACTGTGGTAAGAGCTTGTGTGTGGGCTGCTGTCTGGTCACACATGACCTGGGTCTGCCCATTCACAACCCTCCTCAGGTGCACTAGCTCTGCCCATATGTGGTGGAGGTGGATACCATGGCTCCTTTCCAGCCGGTCCAGCGGCTCATGCATTGAGGCCTCTGTAGGTGCTGGAGCTGGTGCCAGAGCTGGTGCTGGTGCTGTTCTTGTCATGGCCAGTGTGAAGGTTTGGGCTTCTAGAATTGCCATGAGGGGGCTACTAGGCTGTTCCCGCTCATACCTCCTGCTGGCCATGTGGTGTGCTGGATTGATGTTGCGCTGGCTCAGCTTTGTCCCACTGCACGCTTGTGTTGCAACCGTACCTTCCTGACAGCTTCACTCCACCTACCTTTCTTTCTTTGCACCTCCTCTCGTTACGGATGGATGCCTGGCTGCTGCAGCGACTGCCTGCCATCCTCTCCGGCATCCCTGGACCAGCTTGGGCGCTGCCTCCCACCATGCTCCGCTGGTACCTTAGGGCACGTGCGCCGCACGGCCCTCACTCTTATTTCCTACTTGGCACGAACCTCAGGGGCGTCCCCCTGTGATGACGTCACGCTGCCCGGATATTTAAAGCCTACAATGTTTGCTAGTCTTTGAGTTAGCAAGGGAAATCTTACGGATGGGATTCGCTCTCCGTACCCAGCTACTTCTGCTGCTCACTACTGCCACCTCTGGTGACTTCATCACATTGTCTAATAAAAGATCAATCTCTGTGTTTGTGTGTCCTAAGCTGAACCTGACCTGTGGCCCCTCACGGGACTTCCCCCCGTGGGCGTGGTCATCTGTCACAGTGTCCAAGGATCCACCCAAACCTCACTAATTATTACAGCTGGGTTACCCCAAGAAGCTTGAAAGGCTTAAGTTCATATTCAATGGGCTTGCTGAGCCAAGGTCTTCCAGGATCTGGCAGTGCTGAGGAGGCTGCTATTGCTGCGCCTCCTCCTCCTCCTCACTGAACTGTGTCTATGCATCCATAAGCAAGGGGACAAGAAAAAGTGCTGCTGCTGCATGGCTGGTCAATGGTTCTTCACTGCTGGTCTCTGGGGCTTGATGGCTGGAACTAGAAGATTCCTGGGTGAGAGTTGTGGAAACAAAGAAGAAGATATAAGTACCAGAACCAAGAGGTACACTCATGTACCATTTGGCATGAGATGCTCACTTTGAATGTGAATCAATATGAGCATTTTATGCCAAATGATGTGCAAACTTTTACCAGCTTTGCCATTTACAGGTCTTGGCCGCATGGTTACTGAAGAGCTTGGCATAATGTTCCAGGACCACAGCAATGATCATTTTGTTGTCCTCTGGGATGAAATTCAATGCCCTCAGATGAATGCTCCCTGCTGCCTGGCTGCCTGAAAGGGGTGATCCCACAAAGCAGACCGGAAGATGGTCTGTTGAAGCCAGAAGGCAAAACAGAAGCAAGACAAACCAGTCGCTTTAGCTTGAAGATATTTATTTGCACATATATTTAAATAGAGCCCAACTCAGGCCGAGTTTCACACAGTGGGTGCATCAGGGGCTTTTTTTTTTTAAGATATTGATATGAATCAATTTTGCTATATGTGATTTCTGATCTTTTGAAAAATTATAGGGTTCTGGCAAGATCAAACTCCAAATGCTGTGCTCTGTACAACATTGCTGTTCAAAGATTTTGCACAACACCTCTAGCACCTTGTCCTCCCTCCTCCTCTCCTCTCTCCACCTGCCTCTCATGCTCCATCCTCTCCACTCCTCAACACCACCATGCTTACCACTCCTCCTCCGCCTCACTAATAAGCTTCATGACCATGGCTCACCACTCCTCCTCCACCTTACCATGCCTCATCACCATGCATCACCATGCCTCCTCTGCCTCACCACTACCCCTCCTCCTCCACCACCTCACCACCCCTCCTCCACCTCATCACCTTGCCTCACCCAAACACAAAGACAGACAGAGAAACAGGACAAACTAACAAAAACTTTCACGCACATAGATCAAAACCTTAGACAAAGGAAAAGGGAAACAGATGAGAAACAAGCCATAGGACACCCTATTCAGACATTGCTAAATATCTGCAACCAACTACCATCAACTCACCTATTCTCCTCCCTTCTCTCCAAATTCCTGACACACATTCAGTGTGACAGCTGTATATATAAACTAGAAAAATAACGCACTACATGCAAATCATTGCTTGCCGCCTAAAATGATGCTCGATGCACCGGTGCAACATGTGACATGCTAATGCAATGTGTGATGTGTTCACGCATGCATGATGCAATAATGCAACTATTCAATGCAGTGCACATTAAATTATTCTAACTATGTCCTTTTTTATTGTGGGCACTATTTCTGCTGTATTTATAGCATTTTGATGAATCTAGGCCTTTGTACTTTATTTTGAAAATTCTTCTGATGCTTTACAATATTATTGAAAAAAAGATGTTAAATTCTTAAGTCACTATTATAGTTTTCATGGAAAGCCACAATTAATATGCATGTGGTATATTTGTATACATTGAAAGCCAAGTGCCTGCAACTCTATCTCATACATAGTTATTATGAATGTGCTAGAAACTAGACTGTTTAGGTATACCTCCAGAAAAAAACATGAGAGCATACTCTGTAGGTTGTGCAGTTAATCACAAGCATTCATCCAAGATCCATTTGGAAATTAGATGTTAAACATATGGTATTCACAAAGCAACATAAAATATAATTTAATGCAATCTCATCAGGTATTACTGTGAATAATCAAGTATATCTATTTATTAAGATATTTTTCTAAAGCTGATGTTTATTGCAGGGGTTAGAAAATGATTATTTTTAAATTTGGTACACTACTTTTCTGTCCAATAATTTATATACATTTTTTTATAATGAGTATTGTCTATTTGCAGGTTTCTGCTGAACCAGATGGAGCTACATATGTTTTTCAAGGATTTATACAGGGTAGAGATTATGGGCAATTTGGACTTCAAAGATTAGGTAATCAGCTGATTTTACTATCATCAATTTTAGATCAGTGTTATACAAGCTAGATAACTTTTAAAATTAAATAATTGAATCCCTAAATATCTAAAATAACATATCTGATCTTTGTAACATGTGCAATAATGTGGTATTCTTTATCAGTAGTAGAAGTAACAAAACAATATATAAAACACTAAAAGGGATTGATTTTCAAAAGAATTTACATTCTTTTAACTGGGTTTTAGATATGTAAATTGCTCTTTACCTATGAAAGAGGGCTTTTGAAATTAGCTACAATATATGCTATTAAATTGTCAATAGGTTTTACCTGCATTAAGTGCACGTAACACAGGTAAATAGCTTTTTTGAAAATTGCTATGTTACATTTACATTTTCCATTGAAAATTACCCTGAAATTGAATAAAGCTTCTGAAATTGTTTAATAACATAATACAATTTGTACCTCCTACTACTATTTAACATTTCTATTGTGCTATATAGTTAGCACTGTACAGATACACCTAAGATGATCCCTTTTGCATGGAGCTTGCAATCTAGTTGAGACATGCAGACTAAACAAATAATTTTCTATTAACCGTTCTTCTCTGACAGAAAACATATTGGGCATGTACAGAGGCAAACATTTTGTTTTAGTTTTTTTATTTGTTTCATAGTTTGAAGTTTTTTGTTTCATCTCAAATGAAAAAAAAATGTTTATTTGTTTTATTTATTCATTTGTTTCCCATTGTAGGCAAAAGGGAAAGCAATGTAACCTATTTGGGGCTACCAAATTCAGGTTTTATATTTATTTCTATTGAAACTGGTAGGACTACATCATTAGAAAGTTGAAGGCATGCCAACACATTAAGACTATGGGGGTCATTTTCAAAATGGGGGTGGAGTCGGCCCCGGAAGAGGAGGAGTCAGGGCGGCACCGGGGCCAACTCTGTGGAGACATTGCTGGTGGTGAAATGTAAGGACCCTTATCGCCACCAGTTTTGCACCGAATAACTACACCTTTTATGGTATAGTTATTCGGTGTGAAAGCCGGCAGCCCGTGCTCCGCAGTGGTGCAATGGCTGCCAGCTTTTGTAGATCCATCCCCTGCTTCGCCGCCCTGCCTCCCCCATTACTGCCATATTTTCTAAGGTCTGCGACCTTAGAAAATCCAGGCCTATGTCAATGTGTCACCAAAAATGGGATGAATAGCTCAAGGACCTACAATGTGGCAAAACAGTACCAGCAGTGGTAGGAGTTCTCCAAGGCACCATCAGAAGAGCAAAGCAGCAGCGAGAATGGTCAGAAGAGTCCAAGGTTCCAAAACTGGGGCAAAGAGCACCAACAACAGTGGCATGAACCTCCCCAGGCTGTCAGAGAGAGGCAAAGTGGTACCAAATGTGGCATGAACAGCTCAAGGCACCATGAAGAGGCAACAAAGCACCAAATAAGGCAGGACAAAACCCAAATCAGTGAGAAAGGATAAAAACAATATAAAGGGTGGCATGAAAACTTTAGAGCATCATGAGTGGTGCACAAAAGTCAACCAATCTGGCAAGAACACCACAAGGCTCCGAAAAAGGAGCAAAAGGCACCCTCCAAATTGGTTCAAAGCCATTGTCAAGGAGAGGCCAGAGGAAATCCATGGACGAGACCTAATGTCATTTTGGTATGGCATCATAAGGTGAAGGGATATGGTTGTTTAGGCTTAGGGTTGGTCTTCTCCTTTCTCGTGTATAATTTGAATCTCAGCCTTGTCAGTATCCTCACCACAGGCTAATAATCTACTGATTGGAGGGTGAGACTCCCTTTCACCCGTGGATCACAAAGTGTGGTAAGAGTTCAAGTAATATCTTCTACCAGAGGTTTCAGATTCACTTGCACTTCCTGCTACAAGGAGTCCACAGACTGCAACACATCTGATTCCATTTCCTTGTGCTCACAGAAACCCTCGAACTTTTTTCTCCAGAATATTTACTATGAGATGAATCCACCCAGGGTGATGCTTCTGTTACTCATAGCATCCATGGAATCCTTGAAGGGCTTCAGGATTTATATCAGCAGCCTTATGGCTACTCAATCATGATGCCTCAGGAGGCGATAAATGCCTGCGTCCAGGGATTGATCAAAAAAAAAAAGTTGTCTGCTGCTCTACTAACCTCTGCAGCATCATATGAGTGGATTTATAGTGGGTGCCAACATCTTGAATCATATGCTTTTGATGCATCCCAAATTCTTCCTGCTTCAATAGAAAAGCTGCCCATACTTCACGTTTTATTGAAAATGCCCTGCTATTCTCCTGCACCTCTCTATCAGGTCCTGCAGACTGGCATCCCATGTTCCATGGGCTTCAGTCCCAAGGCATCACTCAATGTCTGGTTTAGGAAGTATGTAAAGCAATAGATCCCCTGAAAGGCCCCGTCTTCCATGGCCCCTTAACATATTTGCACCATTGTCTGTCACAAAATATTCTGCTTGAAGACTTCTGCCTCTCTGGCCTAGCTGTCAATCCTCCAGCATCTTTCTTATGGTTGATAGGATATTGTACAAGGTATAAGGGATAGCCCTGACCTGGGTGTGCAGAACAGACCAACTGCACCCTGAAGCTCTGACCCCACTAAAGCTGCTTTCTGCCCCTGACTTAGGCAAGTCCTATTAGTGTGCCATCAGGAAGAGTTAAGCTTGTGTAGCAAGCTGGTCCAGATATCACTGGTGGGATGCATGCTACTCCCCATTGCCTTAGTCAATTGCATCTGCATGTGACTATGGCACTAGTTGTACAGGGTGAGGATAAACTCCCAACTAAATGTAGCCCTGGAAGGCACTTAATAATTGGGGACTAATATGTGCAGCAGATTCCTAAAGTCCAGATTTTCCACGATATTATGGGGCTGGTCATCCAGGACAATCATTTCCCCATAGCACCTTAATACTACTGTCAATGCTGCCTGTCTCTTCCTCCAAGTCAGTGAAAAAAAATACCACCTCATTTCCTCTTTGGTGCTTTAAAACTGCAGACATATGGCAGGGGGGCTGCTGACCTGCTACCTGACTGGTGGAAGGAGCCATTGGATCATTTTTGAAAAACATCTTCCCCTTTTCAACACTATCCCTATGGCTTTTGCTTTGAGGGGCAGAGGAGTTCCCTAGTCTATTACAGCCCCCTCCCCTGATGCTAGAAGGTGATGCTGCATTCCAGCATTTTTCAGATGCCTGCTTGCCTTCTCTCACTGAGTAAAACATGGGTCTGCCCTCACTTTAAAGTGATAACAGAGCAAGGATGTCTTGCGTGATCTCTTCTCTGCATTCTTAGAAGCTGATGATGACACTGGAGTTGAAATTGAAGGTGATGCATAAAAATAAAGATCAGGAGCTTCACTCACGCTTTTCACCTGCACTGCTAGATCTTCCAGGGGGTTGCTTTCAATACCATCAATATCATATATCACCTTATTGGAGGATATGATGCTGTTGACTAGAGCTCCCAACATTTTTTTTTTCTGTTACTAGCGCTTTAATATCTTCTGATTCAGGGATACAAGATTTTTTTTCACAGAATCAGTTCTTGAAAATATTGCCTGCATTATCTCAGGAGCAGTAATATTGGAGGAATATGCTGCTGGCTTTGGGTATTGCACTTTTGCTGCCCCTGTTCTTTCCTCTCTCCTGCTAATGCCAGGCTTGGATGGCTCTCTCCCCTTGTGCCCCTGCTCCAAAACAAAAGGGAGAGGAACAGATGGTAGCATATGATCTTCCAAATTCAATTTCTTATGCCTTGAGCTGGCTCCCACTCTTAGATTTAGGGGCATGAGTCCCTTTTTCTCACTATTTCTACTCTTGATTGTAGTTCATATGCCCAACTGGCTCTGCAACAAATCCTCCATCCCTGCCATTTCATCATCTGCCCTTTCTTTGCAGTGGTAACATTTGAATTTGTAGTGCCTGCACTCTAATACTGATTGAGTGTGTCTGTCACATACATACCTCTATTTAGGCAGTAAACTACAAGAACATTATTCACCTAATTTCATTTTGGCTTAGAGGGCAGTTTTATGGGTAGTTAAATAATAACTGTGAAAAAATGGAGATGCCCACCTGACATGGGGAAACCACAAACAAGTTATTTTGACATCACCAAAATAAGGATATTTGTGTTATGCAGCACAAAGAGCCACTAACTCCATCCACTCTGCCCACATATAGGACTATATCACCTACCTACCAACTACATAAGTGATTTTTTTTTTTTGTCTCCTTGAGCCTCAGATTTAACTAAAATTTTCCATGCAGAAGTTGCATTTAAAGAATAGGGATCACTGTTACCTTTTATGGACCCCAGGATTAGGTAAGCTAAAAGTAGGAATTTCAATGGATGGGAAGGAAGGAGGGACCCTCGAAAGAGGGAGGACTTTTTCACAGTTTATGGAGTGGGTTTAATCTGTAGGGGGTAGTGCAGGCTTTAACAAAACAAAACATAAGCATATGCTAATGTTCAGCTGTTGACCTAGGTGGTTATTTTTGTTGTACAACTGCTTATTGAAAACTGACCCCCTAGAATATACATGAGGATATATAATCAGTATAAAAAGAAGACATTTTTACCATTTCAAAAACAAATGGTGAGACCTCTTATGACTTTGTCTAATCAGTTATGGAGATCACCCTTGAAGTAAATACATTAGAGTCATCTCTGTACTGCAGTACCTGTGAGGTGAAACTTAGATCTGGAGGAAAGGAAGAAAAAAGTATAAATAATGTGCAACCCAAGCACTTTTATCAAAAAAGGAAATTCTAGGTGATAGGATACAGTATAATTTGGGTGTTTTTGTAATCTTGACTCAAGACTAACATAAGGAAACATTTGCTCACAGAAAGAGTAGTGAATGCAGAAACTGCCTCTTAATGAAAGTGGTTGAGACAAAAATGATATCTTAATTTAAGGCAGTATGGTCTTGGGATGCAAGGATAAAGACAGAGATCAGGTATGGTCTATGCATTGCAGTAAGGAAGGAATCTGGGAAGACTAGAAGAGGTCCATGATGTGCATCTGCTTCTGTAGTCTATGCATCTATGCTTAATTAGATCTGGCAAAACTTGTCACTTACCAAAAACAGAATTTCCATATTGCGTAACCTCTCAGTAGAACAAAAGTAGTAAGCTTGTTGTATACCATCATAAATTATAATGGAATTATACACAACAAAAACAGTAATTAACCAACACATTAAGGCAAATTAACAAATTCAGTAAACATACTAGATATATAAATATTGATATAAAAGATATGCAGTTGAACATTTTTAATTAATTCCTGAACTGAAAGAATTAACTTTTTAAAGGGATATTCAAGGCAGGGAAGTTAACTTTCATACAATTCCACACAGCACCATATACATGTATACAGTATACAGACGCATGGAGATCTAACACAGAATTTTATAACCTGTGTGTATCAGGTATGCACAGATTATAAAATATGTGTATGTCTACCCCCTAACATAAGTCTGATGGTTTCCTTACAAGTAAATATGTACAATCCACTGAACATGCATACTTTTCCTACCTTTTTTAAAAACAAAAGAGATAGATTTTAAATACCTGGCACACTCAGAAATTGGGAGATACACATTAGGGATGTGAATTGTTTTTTGACGATTTAAAATATCGTCCGATATATTTTAAATCGTCAAAAATCGTTAGGGCCACGATACAATACCAATTCCCCCGATTTATCGTCAAAAAATCGTAAATCGGGGGAAGGGGGAGGGCAGGAAAACCGGCACACTAAAACCCCCTAAAACCCACCCCCGACCCTTTAAATTAAATCCCCCACCCTCCCGAAACCCCCCCCCCAAATGCCTTAAATTACCTGGGGGTCCAGCGGCACACTAAAACACGGCACACTAAAACACGGCACACTAAAACCCCCTAAAACCCACCCCGACCCTTTAAATTAAATCCCCCACCCTCCCGAACCCCCCCCCCAAATGCCTTAAATTACCTGGCGGTCCGTAGCCTTAAATTACCTCCGTAGCGGCGGTCCGTAGCTAAATCGGGGGAAGGGGGAGAGCAGGAAAAGCGGCACACTAAATCATGTAGTCTTCAGCCGGCGCCATTTTGCAAAATGGCTGCCGCAAAATGGCGGCGGCCATAGACCAAAACGATTCGATGCAGGAGGTCGTTCCAGACCCCCGCTGGACTTTTGGCAAGTCTTGTGGGGGTCAGGAGGCCTCCCCAAGCTGGCCAAAAGTTCCTGGGGGTCCAGCGGGGGTCCGGGAGCGATTTCCTGCCGCAAATCGTTTTCCGTACGGAAAATGGCGCCGGCAGGAGATCGACTGCAGGAGGTCATTCAGCGAGGTGAACGACCTCCTGCAGTCGATCTCCTGCCGGCGCCATTTTCCGTACGGAAAACGATTTGCGGCAGGAAATCGCTCCCGGACCCCCGCTGGACCCCCAGGAACTTTTGGCCAGCTTGGGGAGGCCTCCTGACCCCCACAAGACTTGCCAAAAGTCCAGCGGTGGTCCGGGTCCTACGTCGAATCGTTTTGGTCTATGGCCGCCGCCATTTTGCGACGGCCATTTTGCAAAATGGCGCCGGCTGAAGACTACACGATTTAGTGTGCCGCTTTTCCTGCTCTCCCCCTTCCCCTGATTTAGCTACGGACTGCCGCTACGGAGGTAATTTAAGGCTACGGACCCCCAGGTAATTTAAGGCATTTGGGGGGGGGGTTCGGGAGGGTGGGGGGTTTAATTTAAAGGGTCGGGGTGGGTTTTAGGAGGTTTTAGTGTGCCGTGTTTTAGTGTGCCGCTGGACCCCCAGGTAGTTTAAGGCATTTGGGGGCGGGGGTTCGGGAGGGTGGGGGATTTAATTTAAAGGGTCGGGGGTGGGTTTTAGGGGGTTTTAGTGTGCCGGCTCATGATTTTAACGATTTTCACGATACTTTACACACCCAAACGGCAACAATACGATTCCCTCCCCCTCCCAGCCGAAATTGATCGTTAAGACGATCGAGGACACGATTCACATCTCTAATACACATACAAGTCAGGCTCGTGGGTGCCAAATGAATTTTAAAAGCTGACCAGATGCGCATATGTCTCCGGCTGCATGAACATCTCAAACGTTTTCAAAAAGAGGTATGGTGTGGACATGATATAGGCGGGGCATGGTCATTTCAGGATGTGGCCAAGAGATGTGCACGTAAATACTTACAGATCTGGGTGCACGCCCAGATACCCTGCTGTATAAGCTTTCTTCTGCTAGGGATGAGGTGTAAGTATAAAACAATAAAAATAACTAGCCATACCTGAGGAGTTTTAAGGGTCTGGAGTAGCTGGGGGGAGAGCAACCGATTCAACAAGGGAGATTTGGAGGACCCTAATTTTAACTGGGCAATCTGGTGGGCAAACTGGTGAAAATGGCAATGATGTGGATACATGCCCCTTTTAAAATTCCCTGAATTACATGGTAGAAGTGGGATTTATGGGCATAGGTGTGCACTCACTTAAAACTGGGCGCACATACGCATGTGGTCAGGCTATTTTATAACATGCGTACATATGAGTGCACAAGTTATAAAACGGCTGCATATCTGGGCACACGCTGACTCACACACACCAAAGTGCACCTGCATGAAAGTTACCATCTAAGTGTGTATATTTTACATGTAAAAAAACTGTAACTTGTTCATGTAAAGCCATGTTTACACATGGAAGTCGGTATATTTTAAAACACTCATGCGTAATTGAATTACCAATTTACTGAAACCTCTAACAGTTCATGCAGTCCTTCTCCAGGTCATCAAGACGCTCTTAATTCTTCACTCTGAACTCCCCTCATTTCACCCACACCTCCTACCCAATCAATAGTAAACAATAGATGAGTCTGATATCAATTGCCCAAGATAATTAGCAGGGGTACAATTACATGAATAAGTTGCCAAATGTACATGCGTAAGTGTCTTATAAAATACACATTTTTACAAATACATCTTGACATGCCCTAAAACACCCCTAGACTGCCCCTTTTTCACATGTACATCTGCACTTGACCAATGACATACTCATGCTTCTGATTTTAATTAAAGAGTGTGCATGTGAGTACAAGCTACTTGCGCATATATATGCACATTTTATGCACATAAATGTTTTGAAAATTCACTCCTTATTGTATAGCAATACTTAGGGGTACATTTTCAAAACTTTATTTGTGTAAAAATTAGCAGACACTCACATAAGTAGCCTCTTCTCACATATTCCAGATTTTATAAAAGTAAAATAAAAATGTGTGTTTAGTTTTTCACATGCACATATACACATACAAATATTTATGCTCATACGTTGCTATTTTAGAAGACACACATGTTTGCCAACTTATTCATGCATTTTTACACATAGCCAGATAAGCCACATATCTAGCAAAGAAGTTAGCCAGATATCCAGTGAATGAGCAATGTGCATAATAGGGCGGTACCACTTATCCTGCAAACTTAGCAGGATAACTTAGCCAGATAAGTGCTGATATTCAGACTACTCTGAGTAAGTTAATTGGTTAAATTAGCTGGAGATACCTTATCTGGCTAAGTAGCCCCAAATTTGGGAATTATCAGCAGAATAGCCTGCTGCATATCCCATGTAGGTTAATCGGATAAGCTTCATAACATTGAATATTAGGGATGTGAATCGTTTTGTGATGATTTAAAATATCGTCTGATATATTTTAAATCGTCAAAAATCGTTAGAGGCGATATATAATAGGAATTCCCCCGATTTATCATCAAAAATGATAAATCGGGGGAAGGGGGAGGGCGGGAAAACTGGCACACTAAAACAACCCTAAAACCCACCCCAACCCTTTAAAATAAACCCCCCACCCTCCCGAACCCCCCCAAAATGTCATAAATTACCTGGGGTCCAGTGGGGGGGGGGGTGGTGGGTCCCGGTGTGATCTTCCACTCTCGGGCCACGGGTGCGTTGATAGAAATGGCCTCCTGCACTCCTGCACTCCTGCACTCGAATCGTGTTGCCATACGGCCGGCGCCATTTTGCAAAATGGCACCGGCCATATGGCCATTTTGCAATACGGCAACACGATTCGAGTGCAGGAGGTCGTTCCCGGACCCCCGCTGGAATTTTGGCAAGTCTTGTGGGGGTCAGGAGGCCCCCCCAAGCTGGCCAAAAGTCCCTGGGGGTCCAGCAGGGGTCCGGGAGCGATCGCCTACGCTCGTGACGTCAGGGGACAGGAACCAAAATGGCGCTGGCGCTACCTTTGCCCTGTCATATGATAGGGCAAAGGTAGCGCCGGCGCCATTTTATCAACGCACCCGTGGCCCGAGAGCGGAAGATCACACCGGGACCCCCCCCCCACTGGACCCCAGGTAATTTAAGACATTTTGGGGGGTTCGGGAGGGTGGGAGATTTATTTTAAAGGGTCGGGGTGGGTTTTAGGGTTGTTTTAGTGTGCCGGTTTTCCCGCCCTCCCCCGATTTATGATTTACACGATATTTAAAAAAACAAAACCGCATCGATCCGATTCCCTCCCCCCCCCAGCCAAAATCGATCATTAAGACGATCGATCACACGATTCACATCTCTATTGAATATTAAGCCCTTACAGAATTAGGGGCAGATTTTTAAAAAATACGCGAGCGTGTACTTTTGTTCGCGCACCAGGCGCAAACAAAAGTACGCTGGATTTTATAAGATATGCGCGTAGCCGCGCGTATCTTATAAAATCCGGGGTCGGTGTGCTCAAGGGGGTGCACATTTGTGCAATCTGCACGCGCCGAGCCCAGTGCGAGCTGCATGTTCCCTCCGAGGCCGCTCCGATTTCGGAGCGGCCTCGGAAGGAACTTTTCTTCGACCTCCCCCCACCTTCCCCTCCCTTCCCCTACCTAACCCACCCCCCCAGCCCTATCTAAACCCCCCCCCCCTTACTTTTGTCGGCAAAGTTACGCCTGCTGAAAGGCGTAACTTTGCGCGCGTCGCCGGCAGCCCCGCTCCGTCCTCCGGTCCCGGGGGCTGGTTTGGAGGCCTCGACCATGCCCCTGGGCCGGTGCCACGCCCCCGGGCTGGTGCCACGCCCCCGGGCCCGCCCCCGAAATGCCGGGGCCCGCCCCCGAAACGCCACGTCGTTTCGGGAATGCCCCCGGACACGCCCCCTCCCTCCCCTTTTCGAAAGCCCCGGGACTTACGCGCGTCCCGGGGCTTTACGCGCGCCGGCGGCCTATGCAAAATAGGTGCGCCGGCGCGCGAGGGCCCTGCGCGCGTAAATCCGGAAGGATTTACGCGCGCGGGCCTTTTAAAATCCACCCCTTAGTTTAATATTATTGTATTATTTGTGTTAGATATAACAGCATCTAAATACTGAAAAGTGTTTTCTGGTAAAACAAACAAACAAAATAACTGATGATGTTTGCAGCTAATTGCCAATTGCAGCAGTAAAAGCTTGTTCAATGCAAGATTTGTGCAAACTGTAACTTCATGTAAAGCCATGTTTACACATGGAAGTCGGTAACAAAAAAAGGTTTGGGTAATTTCTTGGAATTTTTTATCACTTATGAAGGTGAATTTTAAAACACCTATGTGTTACTGTTCTGGCCGCGAGCGCCGCGACCAGACCCTTACCTCTGTATTCCTGGACCTGTTCCCGCTTCTGTTGGCCTAGTTCGTGGCCTGTTCGGCAGTGTCCCCGCGAGGGCCGCACCGCCGGGAAGCCTCCCATGGACGCCCTGCCTCTAGGCGCGTGCGCGCGCCACTTGTGCGCTTTTCTAGGTCGTTTCCCGCCAGTGGTGACTCAGCCCAGTTCCTGACATCAGACGCCGCGGCTTTGATAAGCCGGCCACGGACACTCAGTCTTGGCCTTGCAACGGGCTACCACCTGGTTCCCTGTTGCTCCGTGCCCCGGAGTGAGCTGCCTTTGGAACTCGCTCCGTTCCTGCTTGCCTGCTACAGTTCCTGCCTGGTTCCAGTATCCGAGTCTTGCTACAGTTCCTGGTACCCGATTTTTGCTACAGTTCCTGCCTGTTTCCAGTACCCGAGTCTTTCTACAGTTCTTGCGAGCTACCACCCGGTTCCCTGTTACTCCGTGCCCCAGAGTGAGCTGCCTTTGGAACTCGCTCCGTTTCTGCTTGCCTGCTACAGTACCTGCTTGGTTCCAGTACCCGAGTCTTGCTACAGTTCCTGCCTGGTTCCAGTAGCCGAGCCTTGCCACAGCTCCTGCCTGGTTCCAGTATTCGAGTCTTGCTACAGTTTCTGCCTGGTTCCAGTACCCGAGCCTTGCCACAATTCCTGCCTGGTTCCAGTACCCGAGCCTTGCCGCAGTTCCTGCCTGGTTCCAGTATTCGAGTCTTGCTACAGTTCCTGTCTACTGTTCTAGTCTGGTTCCAGTTCTCAGTCCTGCTCATCAGCCTGCCTGCTCCAGTCTCAAGATCATCAACTCGCCTAATTCCCAGCGGCCGGGCTCCTACGGGCTCCTACCGGGGGGGCTTCAGCTTCCAGGGTGAAGAGCACCTCTACGTCCTGCCTGAACATCTGCCTCCCAGCCTGCGGTGCACCAGAGACATTGAATACCTTTCCCAGTCTCTTGCAGGTCGGCCCAAGTGTCCACTAAATTGAGACTCCATAGCACCTATGCGCGCCAAAGCTGGGATATTCATGAGTATCTCAGGCTGGCATGTACCACACAGATATTAAAACGTGCCTGAATCATGCACATCTCTCGGTATGCACTCAAATGGGAAAGGGCAAAAAAGGGGCAGGAATGGGCAGTGTCTGGGAAGGACATGGGAATTCTGGGCATATAACATGAAATGTGTGTGTAAGGATTTAAATGCATAAGCACGTGCTGGGGTCCCCAACCGCATAACTTTACTTCTGCTATGGATGAAGTGAAAGTAATGAAACAAAAAAAAAGGAGGCTAGTTAGCAGGGAAGGCATATTAACTGGGGGTTAGGAAGTCTAGCCTTTATCTGGGTGAACTGGGCCATGAACTTGGGAAACGTAATTGCATAAGTACGCGTATGTAATAAAATACCCCACTTATGAGGTAGAGCCAGCTTTTGCATGCACATGCACATGTTTTTGTAAAATTGCATGCACATTTACATGTATTCAGTTGATGTTATATCATATGCGCAATATGCATGTATGTTATAAAATGGCATCTCTAGGTGCGAGCTAGAATAAGCGCATACATATACACCATGCAGCTGTTTGAAAGTTACCATACCCATGTTTAGTAGGGGTGTGCATCCGTTTTCGACGTATTGGCGATCCGCAACGTATTTTGTCCTATCCGTTAAATACGTGGGGAGGCAAAACGCATCGTGACTCCCCACGTATTTAACTTATTATCCATGTAATTCGGTGCGCTCCGTGGCGCGTGCTTTTCTTCGCCCCCATTAGCTACTAGCTACCTATGATTTTCACAAAATGGCAGCGCCCATGCCGTACATTCCGGTATCCATGCCGACCTGTCTGACCCTTTCCTGTGAGTCACAGTGACTCACAGGAAAGGTTCGGACAGGTCGGCATGGATACCGGAATGCAGCGTATCCGCGCTGACATTTTGTGACATGCACTGAAAGCAGCCAATCGCGCTGTCATTCAGTGCTCTCTGTCGATTTTACTGATTTATTTATATTTATTTATTTTGGTTTTTTATATACCGACATTCTTGTAGAAATTACAAATCACACCAGTTTCCAGAGAACAAAAAACTTTGCATGAGAGCGTTACATGGAACAAAGTGACAAGTAACAATATTGGGCTAACATCATTCTCAAAGTAAATACATCATTCTCAAAGTAAATACAGAGTATAATTCGACAATTATTAACTAAATAAAAATTTAAAAACAAAATATTTACAAACGGAAGTTTATAGTTTATTAATAGCTTTATGGCTAATCATAACTAAAGAGACGGTGTTACGTGTTGGACCAGTTGGTCAAGGTTGGTCATTGTTGTAAGAGGAATCTCAATCAGGGAATGCTAATTTGAAGAGCCATGTTTTAAGTTTTTTCTTGAAAGACAGGGGACATGGATCTTGTCTGAGATCTCGGGGAAGAGCATTCCAATTTGAAGGGCCGGCTATGGAAAGTGTTCGTTTACTACCAGGGTTTTTCGCTAGTGGAACATGTAGTGTACCTTGATAGGCTCCTCTGATTGGTCTATTCGGCTTATGGAAACGTGGCTGAATGGCAAGCTCAATAGGGTAGAGGTTGTGTATGGCTTTGTGAGTTATAGGAAGGACTTTGTAGAGGATCCTGTATTTGATTGGCAGCCAGTGGAGGATGTATAGGATGGGGGATATGTGATCTCTTTTCTTTGTATTTGTCAGTATTCTGGCTGCAGAATTCTGCAGCATCTGTAGTGGTTTGAAGGTGTTTGCGGGGAGGCCGATGAGAAGAGCATTACAGTAATCAATTTTTGAGAAGATAATAGATTGGAGTACCAAGCGGAAGTTGTGAAAATGTAGGAGGGGTTTCAGCTTTTTTAGTACTTGTAATTTGAAAAAGCATTCCTTGGTGGTGGTGTTGACAAATTTTTTGAGACTAAGTTGGTTGTCCAAGAGAACACCGAGGTCTCTTACGTGGAGTGAGTAATTGAGGTTTGAGGGAGGTGGTGTTGTTAGAGCATTGATGAGAGGGTTGTTGAGATCTTTAGATATGATGAGGAGTTTTGTCTTGGTGGTGTTAAGGACTAGGTTTAGACTGGAGAGGAGTGTTTTTATTGACTGGAGGCAACTGTTCCAGAAGCTTATAGTATTTTGTAGAGATTCCGTGATTAGTATGAGAATTTGTATATCGTCTGCATAGAGATAGTGGGTAAGATTCAGCTTAGAGAGGAGGTGGCAGAGCGGTAGAATGTATATGTTGAAAAGGGTTGGTGAGAGGGATGATCCTTGAGGGACACCATGGTTGGAGGTGACTGAGTGAGACTCTTTATTGTTGATTTTGACCTTGAATGTTCTGTTACAAAGGAAGGATTTGAACCAGTTGAGTGCAGTCCCAGTGATACCTATATCTGCAAGACGATCTATTAGAGTTGTGTGTTAGACGGTATCGAAGGCTGCTGACAGATCTAAAAGCACCAGTAGATATGGTTGTCTTTTATCCATGTTCATGAAGATGAAGTCTGTGAGAGAAAATAGTAGTGATTCTGTATTCATGGATTTCCGGAATCCGAATTGAGAGGGGGCAAGAATCTTATGTTCCTCTAAGTACTCCGAAAGTTGATTATTAACGATATTCTCCATAAGTTTGGCAATGAGGGGTAGATTGGCAATGGGGCAGAAGTTTGCAGGGTCATCAGTTGGCAAGTTAGGTTTTTTTAGAAGAGGTTTTAGAGTGGCGAGCTTTAGTGAGTCTGGAACTACTCCTTGGTTAAGGGAGCAGTTGATAATATCTGCGCTAGGTTTAGCAATTGTGTTGGGTATGGCAAAGAGGAGGTTTGAGGGAATGATGTCTAATGGGTGTGAGGAGGGTTTGAGTTTCTTCAGGATGTTTTCAATTTCAAGTGAAGAAGTAGTCTCGAAGACTTTGAGGGTTGCAGTTCATTGTGGGGAAGAGGAGTAAGGAGGCGGTGATGCTGGGTTGGATGAAGATAGTGGGTCGATAAGGTTGATGATTTTGTTATCGAAGTATTTTGCAAGCTCTATGGCTTTACTAAGAGCTTGGTCATCTGGGAAATTCGGAGGGGTAGGTTTAGTGAGGGCCGAGACATAGGAGAACAATGCTTTGGAGTCAAAGATGAAGTGGTGGATTTTTTTGGCGAAGAAATCTTTTTTTGTTTTGAGAATAATGTTTCTGTAGGTGTTTAGGGTTGCTTTGTAAACAGCCAGGGAGCTACAAGAGGAGTTTTTTTGCCATTTGTGTTCTTTATTTCTGAGGTCTTGCTTAAGGGACTTTAGTTCAGGTGTGAACCACGGTTTCCTGTTGTCCGGAGAGGTGTGTAGTACTTTTGTGGTGAGAGGACATGTTACTTCTGCCACTTGGTTAATTATTTTGAACCAGGACGAGGTGGCAGTGGTTGCGTCTGATAAGTCCAGATGTGACAGTTCCTTTGCCAGATGGTCACTTAGGAGATCCAGAGAAGAGGGTTTTCTGATTTGTATAGTAGAATTTGGGAAGGAGAGTGGAGGGGGGTGTAGAGTCTCGAGAGAGGTAGTGATAATCTGATGGTCCGACCATGGGACGGGAGAACAGGTGGGTATGGACGAGAGCGAGATGCCTTCATTAATGAAGATTAGGTCCAGTGTGTGGCCTGCTTTATGAGTAGGGGTGTTAACGATCTGGGTGAATCCCATGTAGGCGAAGGTAGATAGGAGGGTCTCACAGTTGATGAGACCCAGCACTGATGAGCCAGCACTATATAAACATCAGCACGAGGAGCCAGGCACTTATTTCCAGCGATGCTGTGGGGAGGTGGGCTGAGTGTAAGAGAAGGCTGCCCTGAGAGATAGGCTAGTTAAGCTAGTTAAGGAAAGAAAAAGCTAATTATGCTTTGTTTTGGTGCAGTGCCAGGGCCAGCTAGTCCTGTTTCTTTCAAACTGTTTATTTTGGTGATCTCTGACTGAGAAGAGAAGCTGTGCTAGGTCAGCTAGCACTGACCACCATTTAGGGTGTTGGGCTGGCTTGGAGAGATATATTATTTTCAATTTCATCCATTTTTCTGGAGTGCAAAAATTCCAGCTTTATTAAACTGTTTTTTTTTTTTTAATTGCTATTACTTAGTCTCTCTGTGCACTGGGCTTCTCTGGGCAGTTTAACAGACTGAACCTAACTATTGGGTGGGTCTGTGCAGTCAAGTTCCCAGGGAGTGAGCCTCTTTTGTACTTACAAGCAAACAGCGTCTGTGTGCACACCACACACATTAGTGCACAGCCAGGCACCTTGATAGTGGACAGTGGATATTTTTAACAGACTGAACCTTATTATTGAGTGGGTCTGTGCAGTCAGGTGCCCAGGGAGTGTGCCTCTTTTGTGCTTACAAGCAAGCAGCATCTGTGTACACACCACACACATTATTGTACATTCAGGCACCTTGATAGTGGACAGTGGGCATTTTTAACAGACTGAACCTTATTATTGAGTAGATCTGTGCAGTCAAGTGCCCAGGGAGTGTGCCTCTTTTGTGCTTACAAGCAAGCAGCGTCTGGTGCACACCACACACATTAGTGCACAGCCAGGCACCTTGATAGTGGACAGTGGATATTTTTAACAGACTGAACCTTATTATTGAGTGGGTCTGTGCAGTCAGGTGCCCAGGGAAAGTGCCTCTTTTGTGCTTACAAGCAAGCAGCGTCTGTGTACACACCACACACATTGGTGTACAGCCAGGCACCTTGATAGTGAACAGTGGGCATTTTTAACAGACTGAACCTTATTATTGAGTGGATCTGTGCAGTCAAGTGCCCAGGGAGTGTGCCTCTTTTGTGCTTACAAGCAAGCAGTGTCTGTGTGCACGCCACACACATTAGTGCACAGCCAGGCACCTTGATAGTGGACAGTGGATATTTTTAACAGACTGAACCTTATTATTGAGTGGGTGTGTGCAGTCAGGTGCCCAGGGAATGTGCCTCTTTTGTGCTTACAAGCAAGCAGCGGCTGTGTATGGACCACACACACTAGTGCACAGCTAGGCACCTTGATAGGGGACAGTAGGCATTTTTAACAGACTGAACCTTATTATTGAGTGGGTATGTGCCGTCAAGTACCCAGGGAGTGTGCCTCTTTTGTGCTTACAAGCAAGCAGGGTCTCTGTGTACACACCACACACATTAGTGTACAGTCAGGCACCATGACATTGGGAGGTGTTACTACTCAGTGACATTAAATCCATAATGTCAGGGAAAGAGAGATGTAGTCGAGTGATTGGGACTGGCAGAGGAGGCACCTCAAAAGACACTAGTGCAACACCACCAGTACAGCTAAAAAGGCAACTATCACAATCTAAACTCCTTGTAGGGGATGGCAGTTCCATGCCAAAAAAAAAATGAAATCTGACCATGATGCATCGCCATCGCCACCACTTGTTTCTGGCCCTGTAGTTTTGGAGGTGAGGGAAGGGGAGGTAGAGTCATGCCAGACAAAATGTAGACACCCAAAAGCAGCAGGGGGACACTTAGCGTTGACAAGGTAGCGCAGTCACTGTTTGCTTCAGATTCAGATTTAGAATCTTCTTGTGTGGGATTCTCATCAGAAACGGAAGAAGTAATAGCTGACAAATCTTCGGTAGGATCAGTTAGTCCTGTCTTAGCCTCCACAAATGTGCAGCAGGGGAGAGATGAAAGTGATAAGGAGGAGAAGGAAGAACAGTCAGCACAGGCACATAGGGTGACTGAGGCCCCCCCCTGGCATTGCTTCTCAGGGTGCACCCACTACCTCAGCTCCAGCGCCAGCATCCACCCCCAAGGTGTTAGAGAGGGGAGGATCACAAAAGACATCTGCGATCTGGAGACACTTTAAAGTGACGGAAGACCCGTGTTATGCTTGGTGTAATTACTGTGCCAGGGATATTAGCAGAGGCAAGCAAATGGGACATCTATCTAATTTTGGCATGAACCATCATATGAAGAGGCAACATCCAACAAGATTGCTGCCATCTGGGGCTGGTGGCAGTACCAGTCAGGGGACCCCTTCCAACCAGTGTGCAGCGGTAGGAAGCAACAGAGCCAGCCCACGCTCTCATCCCCTTCTAGCAGTCAGGGGGCAGGCCAGCAACCCCCTGACATTTATTTATTTATTTATTTATTTATTTATTTATTTATTTATTTAGTTTTATATACCATCATTCGGTTCAGCCATCATAACGGTTTACAAAAATCAAACAGAGAATAAACCATTAAAAACATTGGTGCATAAATTAATAATGGAAAAGAAGAAGGGATCTGGGAGAGGTTGGTGGTGAAAAAGGGAGCATAAGGAAAAGAAAGGAAAAGGATAGTGATAACAGACATGTGGCAGAAGCGACAATCCACCATGGAGGAAAAGGGGTGGAGTGCGGTAATGCTATCCCGGGGTAGGAGGCAGGCAGCCTCAAAAGTTGTAACCATGATCATTGGGGAAATGATTGCCCTTGCAGTTAGTGGAGAATGTGGGTTTTCAAGCGTTTTTTGAAGGTTGTACTTCCAAATTACAAAATCTCCTCCAGAACCACATTTAGTAGAGAGATCATCCCCAGCCTGTACAAGCAGTGTCACAGTCGCATGCAAGCACTGCTAGCTAAAGCAGAGAGAAGAGTGCATGTCACCTGCGATATCTGGACCGCCATGAATGCTGCACACTCTTACCTCTCTCTGACAGCACACTGGTGGGACATAGCTGAGGCAGGGGCAGCCAGCAGCTCTATTACTGAAGGAGTATCAGGGTGGAGGTGGGCTTTACTGCACACCCACCTGACGGACCAGGCCCATACCACAGCCAGTATTCTAGCATGCATCAGACAGATGCTGGAGGGCTGGCAACTACACCAGCGAGACAGGAAAATGCAGGCAGGGCTCTTTGTCACAGACAATGATGCAAACATGGTTAAGGCAATAACCGACGGGCGCTTTAAGAACATCCAATGTTTTGCTCACACACTGCACCTGGTAGTGAAGTCAGCTCTGGGCTTGGAGTCCAATATCAAAGAGAATGAATACCTGCATAGGTTAATACAGAAGTGCAGGAACATAGCAGCACACTTCCACAGAAGTGTCAAGGCGGGGCAGGTTCTCCGACAAAAGCAGACTGATTTGGATATGCCTCACAAGCGTCTCATTCAAGACATTGCCACCCGGTGGAATTCCACCTTTATGATGCTGGAGAGGTTACTGGAGCTGCAGACACCCCTTCATGAACTTTCTGGTACAATGGACATAGGTGTGCAGAATCCCCTAGGGCATCATGATTTGTTAGTCATGAGTCAGCTGGTAAAAATCCTGCAGCCCTTCAAGGATGTCATGGAGGAGCTGAGTTCCAGAAGTGCCACATCATCCCTATAGTTCATTGGCTGACATCATCCCTATAGTTCATTTCCTGGATAAACTTTTGGAGGCCTTTAAACGGGAAGAGGGAATGACAGTTAAGGTGCTGCAGTGTCTGGATGTTTTGCAGCAGCAGGTGAAAGACAGATTAAGGCATTTAACAGACAACCGCACATACATGCTCGCCTCAGTCTGTGATCCCCGTGTAAAAGGTAAACTCGCCCTACAGTCCAATTGTCTGTCATTTGTGAAGGAGCTGCTGTTAGCAAAAGTCCGTGA